>NW_027477539.1:0-66307 GCF_051020955.1 Megalopta genalis | reverse complement strand
AGTGATATAGCATCAAATGCAGGCGAAACGAACGAGTTAGCTTCAAATCCATGCGAAACAAATGATTTAGCTTCAAACACTTGGGATATAAGTGATATAGCTTCAAATGCAGACGAAACAAACGAGTTAGTTCAAATCCTTGCGAAAAACATCATTTAGATGCAAAGCAATGTGATGTAGAAGGTTTAGCTTCAAATCCATGCGAAACAAATGATTTAGTATCAGATACTTGCGATACAAATGATATAGCTTCAAATGCAGGGGATAGAAACGAATTAGCTTCAAATCCATGTGAAACACATGATTAAGCTTCAAATCAATGCAATGTAGAAGGTTTAGCTTCAAATTCATGCAAAACAAATGATTTAGCTTCAAACACTTGGGATATAAGTGATATAGCTTCAAATGCAGACGAAACAAATGAGTTAGCTTCACATCCAAGCGAAACACATGATTTAGCATCAAATCAATGCGATGTAGAAGGTTTAGATACAAATCCATGCGAAACAAATGATTTAGCATCAAACACTCGGGATATAAGTGATATAGCTTCAAATGCAGACGAATCAAACGAGTTAGCTTCAAAATGCATGCGATACACATGATTTAGCTTCAAATCAATGCGAAGTAGAAGGCTTAGCTTCTAATCCATGCGGAACAAATGATTTATCTTCAGATAATTGCGTTATAAGCGATATACGTTCAAATGCAGACGAAAAAACGAGCTGGCTTCAACTCCATGCGTCACACATGATTAAGCTTCAAATCAATGCGATGTAGAAGGCTTAGCTTCAAATCCATGCGGAACTAATGATTTAGCTTCAAATGCTTGCGCTATATGTGATATAGCTTCAAATGCAGGCGAAACAAACGAGTAAGATTCAAATCCATGCGAAACACATAATTTAGCTGCAAATCAATGCGATGTAGAAGGTATAGCTTCAAGTCAAAGCGAAACACATGATTTAGCACATGAACTTGCGATATAAGTGATATAGCATCAAATGCAGGGGAAACAAACGAGTTAGCTTCAAATGCATGCAAAACACATGATTTAGCTTCAAATCAATGCGATGTAGATCGTTTATCTTAAAATCCAAGAGAAACAAATGATGTAGCTTCACACATTTGGGATATAAGTGATATAGCTTCAAATGCAGACGAAACAAACGAGCTAGCTTCACATTCAAGCGAAACAAATGATTTAGCTTCAAATCAATTCGAAGTAGAAGGCTTAGCTTCAAATCGATGCGGAACAAATGATTTTGCTTCAAATACTTGCGATATAAATGATATAGGTTCAACTGCAGGCCAAACAAACGAGTTAGCTTCTAGTCCATGCGAAATAAATGACTTAGCATCAGATACTTGCGATATAAGTGATATAGCTTCAAATAGAAGGGAAACAAATGAGTTAGCTTCAGATCCAAGCGAAACACATGATTTAGCATCAAATCAATGCGATGTAGAAGGTTTAGATACAAATCCATGCGAAACAAATGATTTAGCATCAAACACTCGGGATATAAGTGATATAGCTTCAAATGCAGACGAATCAAACGAGTTAGCTTCAAAATGCATGCGATACACATGATTTAGCTTCAAATCAATGCGAAGTAGAAGGCTTAGCTTCAAATCCATGCGGAACAAATGATTTAGCTTCAAATGCTTGCGATATAAGTGATATAGCTTCAAATGCAGGCGAAACAAACGAGCAAGATTCAAATCCATGCGAAACACATAATTTAGCTGCAAATCAATGCGATGTAGAAGGTATAGCTTCAAGTCAAAGCGAAACACATGATTTAGCACATGAACTTGCGATATAAGTGATATAGCTTCAAATGCAGGGGAAACAAACGAGTTAGCTTCAAATGCATGCAAAACACATGATTTAGCTTCAAATCAATGCGATGTAGATCGTTTAGCTTAAAATCCAAGCGAAATAAATGATATAGCTTCACACATTTGGGATATAAGTGATATAGCTTCAAATGCAGACGAAACAAACGAGCTAGCTTCACATCCAAGCGAAACAAATGATTTAGCTTCAAATCAATTCGAAGTAGAAGGCTTAGCTTCAAATCGATGCGGAAACAAATGTTTTTGCTTCAAATACTTGCGATATAAGTGATATAGATTCAACTGCAGGCCAAACAAACGAGTTAGCTTCAAATCCATGCGAAATAAATGACTTAGCATCAGATACTTGCGATATAAGTGATATAGCTTCAAATGCAAGGGAAACAAACGAGTTAGCTTCAAATCCATGCAAAACAAATGATTTAACATCAAATCAATGCGATATAGAAGGTTTGGCTTCAAATCCAAGCGAAACAAATGATTTAGCTTCAGATACTTGCGATATAAGTGATATAGCATCAAATGCAGGCGAAACGAACGACTTAGCAGCAAATCCATGCGAAACACGTGATATAGCTGCAAATCAAAGCTATGTTGAAGGTTTAGCTTCAAATCCATGCGAAACAAATGATTTAGCTTCAGATACTAGCGATATATGTGATATTGCTTTAAGTGCAGACGAAACAAACGAGTTAGCTTCAAATCTATGCGGAACACATGAATTAGCTTAAAATTCATGCGATTTAGATGGTTTAGCTTCAAATCCATGCGAAACAAATGATAGAGCTGCAAACACTTGGGATATGGGTGATATAGCTTCCGCTGCATGCGAAACAAACGAGATAGCTTCAAGTCCATGCGATGTAGAAGGTTTAGCTTCAAATCCATGCGAAACAAATGATTTAGCTTCAGATATTTGCGATATAAGTGATATAGCATCAAATGCAGGCGAAACGAACGAGTTAGCTTCAAATCCATGCGGAACAAATGATTGAGCTGCAAACACTTGGGATATGGGTGATATAGCTTCAGCTGCATGCGAAACAAACGAGTTAGCTTCAAGTCCATGCGATATAGAAGGTTTAGCTTCAAATCCATGCGAAACAAATGATTTAGCTTCAGATACTTGCGATATAAGTGATATAGCATCAAATGCAGGCGAAACGAACGAGTTAGCTTCAAATCCATGCGAAACAAATGATTTAGCTTCAAACACTTGGGATATAAGTGATATAGCTTCAAATGCAGACGAAACAAACGAGTTAGCTTCAAATCCATGCGAAACACATGATTTAACATCAACTCAATGCGATATAGAAGTTTTGGCTTCAAATCCATGCGAAACAAATGATTTAGCTTCAGATACTTGCAATATAAGTGATATAGCATCAAATGCAGGGCGAAACGAACGAGTTAGCTGCAAATCCATGCGAAACACATGATATAGCTGCAAATCAAAGCGATGTTGAAGGTTTAGCTTCAAATCCATGCGAAACAAATGATTTAGCTTCTGATACTAGCGATATATGTGATATTGCTTTAAGTGCAGACGAAACAAACGAGTTAGCTTCAAATCCATGCGGAACACATGATTTAGCTTAAAATTCATGCGATTTAGATGGTTTAGCTTCAAATCCATGCGAAACAAATGATAGAGCTGCAAACACTTGGGATATGGGTGATATAGTTTCAGCTGCATGCGAAACAAACGAGTTAGCTTCAAGTCCATGCGATGTAGAAGGTTTAGCTTCAAATCCATGCGAAACAAATGATTTAGTTTCAGATACTTGCGATATAAGTGATATACCTCCAAATGCAGACGAAACAAACGAGTTAGCTTCAAATCCATGCGAAACAAATGATTTAGCTTCAAACACTTGGGATATAAGTGAAATAGCTTCAAATGCAGACGAAACAAACGAGTTAGTTCAAATCCTTGCGAAAAACATCATTTAGATGCAAAGCAATGCGATGTAGAAGGTTTAGCTTCAAATCCAAGCGAAACAAATGATTTAGTATCAGATACTTGCGATATAAATGATATAGCTTCAAATGCAGGAGATAGAAACGAATTAGCTTCAAATCCACGAGAAACACATGATTAAGCTTCAAATCAATGCGATGTAGAAGTTTTAGCTTCAAATTCATGCGAAACAAATGATTTAGCTTAAACACTTGGGATATAAGTGATATAGCTTCAAATGCAGACGAAACAAATGAGTTAGCTTCAGATCCAAGCGAAACACATGATTTAGCATCAAATCAATGCGATGTAGAAGGTTTAGATACAAATCCATGCGAAACAAATGATTTAGCATCAAACACTCGGGATATAAGTGATATAGCTTCAAATGCAGACGAATCAAACGAGTTAGCTTCAAAATGCATGCGATACACATGATTTAGCTTCAAATCAATGCGAAGTAGAAGGCTTAGCTTCAAATCCATGCGGAACACATGATTTAGCTTAAAATTCATGCGATTTAGATGGTTTAGCTTCTAATCCATGAGTAACAAATGATTGAGCTGCAAACACTTGGGATATGGGTGATATAGCTTCAGCTGCATGCGAAACAAACGAGTTAGCTTCAAGTCCATGCGATGTAGAAGGTTTAGCTTCAAATCCATGCGAAACAAATGATTTAGTATCAGATACTTGCGATATAAATGATATACCTTCAAATGCAGGAGATAGAAACGAATTAGCTTCAAATCCACGTGAAACACATGATTAAGCTTCAAATCAATGCGATGTAGAAGGTTTAGCTTCAAATTCATGCGAAACAAATGATTTAGCTTAAACACTTGGGATATAAGTGACATAGCTTCAAATGCAGACGAAACAAATGAGTTAGCTTCAGATCCAAGCGAAACACATGATTTAGCATCAAATCAATGCGATGTAGAAGGTTTAGATACAAATCCATGCGAAACAAATGATTTAGCATCAAACACTCGGGATATAAGTGATATAGCTTCAAATGGAGACGAATCAAACGAGTTAGCTTCAAAATGCATGCGATACACATGATTTAGCTTCAAATCAATGCGAAGTAGAAGGCTTAGCTTCAAATCCATGCGGAACAAATGATTTAGCTTCAAATGCTTGCGATATAAGTGATATAGCTTCAAATGCAGGCGAAACAAACGAGTAAGATTCGAATCCATGCGAAACACATAATTTAGCTGCAAATCAATGCGATGTAGAAGGTATAGCTTCAAGTCAAAGCGAAACACATGATTTAGCACATGAACTTGCGATATAAGTGATATAGCTTCAAATGCAGGGGGAAACAAACGAGTTAGCTTCAAATGCATGCAAAACACATGATTTAGCTTCAAATCAATGCGATGTAGATCGTTTAGCTTAAAATCCAAGCGAAACAAATGATATAGCTTCACACATTTGTGATATAAGTGATATAGCTTCAAATGCAGACGAAACAAACGAGCTAGCTTCACATCCAAGCGAAAAAAATGATTTAGCTTCAAATCAATTCGAAGTAGAAGGCTTAGCTTCAAATCGATGCGGAACAAATGATTTTGCTTCAAATACTTGCGATATAAGTGATATAGATTCAACTGCAGGCCAAACAAACGAGTTAGCTTCAAATCCATGCGAAATAAATGACTTAGCATCAGATACTTGCGATGTAAGTGATATAGCTTCAAATGCAAGGGAAACAAACGAGTTAGCTTCAAATCCATGCAAAACACATGATTTAACATCAAATCAATGCGATATAGAAGGTTTGGCTTCAAATCCATGCGAAACAAATGATTTAGCTTCAGATACTTGCGATATAAGTGATATAGCATCAAATGCAGGCGAAACGAACGAGTTAGCTGCAAATCCATGCGAAACACATGATATAGCTGCAAATCAAAGCGATGTTGAAGGTTCAGCTTCAAATCCATGCGAAACAAATGATTTAGCTTCTGATACTAGCGATATATGTGATATTGCTTTAAGTGCAGACGAAACTAACGAGTTAGCTTCAAATCCATGCGGAACACATGATTTAGCTTAAAATTCATGCGATTTAGATGGTTTAGCTTCAAATCCATGAGAAACAAATGATTGAGCTGCAAACACTTGGGATATGGGTGATATAGCTTCAGCTGCATGCGAAACAAACGAGATAGCTTCAAGTCCATGCGATGTAGAAGGTTTAGCTTCAAATCCATGCGAAACAAATGTTTTAGCTTCAGATACTAGCGATATATGTGATATTGCTTTAAGTGCAGACGAAACAAACGAGTTAGCTTCAAATCCATGCGGAACACATGATTTAGCTTAAAATTCATGCGATTTAGATGGTTTAGCTTCAAATCCATGCGGAACAAATGATTTAGCTTCTGATACTAGCGATATATGTGATATTGCATTAAGTGCAGACGAAACTAACGAGTTAGCTTCAAATCCATGCGGAACACATGATTTAGATTAAAATTCATGCGATTTAGATGGATTAGCTTCTAATCCATGCGAAACAAATGATTGAGCTGCAAACACTTGGGATATGGGTGATATAGCTTCAGCTGCATGCGAAACAAACGAGTTAGCTTCAAGTCCATGCGATGTAGAAGGTTTAGCTTCAAATCCATGCGAAACAAATGATTTAGCTTCAGATACTTGCGATATAAGTGATATAGCATCAAATGCAGGCGAAACGAACGAGTTAGCTGCAAATCCATGCGAAACACATGATTAAGCTTCAAATCAAAGCGATGTTGAAGGTTAGCTTCAAATCCATGCGAAACAAATGATTTAGCTTCAAACACTTGGGATATAAGTGATATAGCTTCAAATGCAGACGAAACAAATGAGTTAGCTTCACATCCAAGCGAAACACATGATTTAGCATCAAATCAATGCGATGTAGAAGGTTTAGATACAAATCCATACGAAACAAATGATTTAGCTTCAAACACTCGGGATATAAGTGATATAGCTTCAAATGCAGACGAATCAAACGAGTTAGCTTCAAAATGCATGCGATACACATGATTTAGCTTCAAATCAATGCGAAGTAGAAGGCTTAGCTTCAAATCCATGCGGAACAAATGATTTATCTTCAGATAATTGCGTTATAAGCGATATACGTTCAAATGCAGACGAAACAAACGAGCTGGCTTCAACTCCATGCGTCACACATGATTAAGCTTCAAATCAATGCGATGTAGAAGGCTTAGCTTCAAATCCATGCGGAACAAATGATTTAGCTTCAAATGCTTGCGATATAAGTGATATAGCTTCAAATGCAGGCGAAACAAACGAGTAAGATTCAAATCCATGCGAAACACATAATTTAGCTGCAAATCAATGCGATGTAGAAGGTATAGCTTCAAGTCAACGCGAAACACATGATTTAGCACATGAACTTGCGATATAAGTGATATAGCTTCAAATGCAGGGGAAACAAACGAGTTAGCTTCAAATGCATGCAAAACACATGATTTAGCTTCAAATCAATGCGATGTAGATCGTTTAGCTTAAAATCCAAGAGAAACAAATGATGTAGCTTCATACATTTGGGATATAAGTGATATAGCTTCAAATGCAGACGAAACAAACGAGCTAGCTTCACATTCAAGCGAAACAAATGATTTAGGTTCAAATCAATTCGAAGTAGAAGGCTTAGCTTCAAATCGATGCGGAACAAATGGTTTTGCTTCAAATACTTGCGATATAAGTGATATAGATTCAACTGCAGTCCAAACAAACGAGTTAGCTTCAAATCCATGCGAAATAAATGACTTAGCATCAGATACTTGCGATATAAGTGATATAGCTTCAAATGCAAGGGAAACAAACGAGTTAGCTTCAAATCCATGCAAAACATATGATTTAACATCAAATCAATGCGAATATAGAAGGTTTGGCTTCAAATCCATGCGAAACTAATGATTTCGCTTCAGATACTTGCGATATAAGTGATATAGCATCAAAGACAGGAGAAACGAACGAGTTAGCTGCGAATCCATGCGAAACACATGATATAGCTGCAAATCAAAGCGATGTTGAAGGTTTAGCTTCAAATCCATGCGAAACAAATGATTTAGCTTCAGATACTAGCGATATATGTGATATTGCTTTAAGTGCAGACGAAACAAACGAGTTAGCTTCAAATCCATGCGGAACACATGATTTAGCTTAAAATTCATGCGATTTAGATGGTTTAGCTTCAAATCCATGCGAAACAAATGATAGAGCTGCAAACACTTGGGATATGGGTGATATAGTTTCAGCTGCATGCGAAACAAACGGGTTAGCTTCAAGTCCATGCGATGTAGAAGCTTTAGCTTCAAATCCATGCGAAACAAATGATTTAGTTTCAGATACTTGCGATATAAGTGATATAACTTCAAATGCAGACGAATCAAACGAGTTAGCTTCAAAATGCATGCGATACACATGATTTAGCTTCAAATCAATGCGAAGTAGAAGGCTTAGCTTCAAATCCATGCGGAGCAAATGATTTATCTTCAGATAATTGCGTTATAAGCGATATACGTTCAAATACAGACGAAACAAACGAGCTGGCTTCAACTCCATGCGACACACATGATTAAGCTTCAAATAAATGCGATGTAGAAGGCTTAGCTTCAAATCCATGCGGAACACATGATTTAGCTTAAAATTCCTGCGATTTAGATGGTTTAGCTTCTAATCCATGCGAAACAAATGATTGAGCTGCAAACACTTGGGGTATGGGTGATATAGCTTCAGCTGCATGCGAAACAAACGAGTTAGCTTCAAGTCCATGCGATGTAGAAGGTTTAGCTTCAAATCCATGCGAAACAAATGATTTAGCTTCAGATACTTGCGATATAAGTGATATAGCATCAAATGCAGGCGAAACGAACGAGTTAGCTTCAAATCCATGCGAAACAAATGATATAGCTGCATATCAAAGCGATGTTGAAGGTTTAGCTTCAAATCCATGCGAAACAAATGATTTAGCTTCAGATACTAGCGATATATGTGATATTGCTTTAAGTGCAGACGAAACAAACGAGTTAGCTTCAAATCTATGCGGAACACATGATTTAGCTTACAATTCATGCGATTTAGATGGTTTAGCTTCAAATCCATGCGAAACAAATGATAGAGCTGCAAACACTTGGGATATGGGTGATATAGCTTCCGCTGCATGCGAAACAAACGAGATAGCTTCAAGTCCATGCGATGTAGAAGGTTCAGCTTCAAATCCATGCGAAACAAATGATTTAGCTTCAGATACTTGCGATATAAGTGATATAGCATCAAATGCAGGCGAAACGAACGAGTTAGCTTCAAATCCATGCGAAACAAATGATTTAGCTTCAAACACTTGGGATATAAGTGATATAGCTTCAAATGCTGACGAAACAAACGAGTTAGTTCAAATCCTTGCGAAAAACATCATTTAGATGCAAAGCAATGCGATGTAGAAGGTTTAGCTTCAAATCCATGCGAAACAAATGATTTAGTATCAGATACTTGCGATATAAATGATATAGCTTCAAATGCAGGGGATAGAAACGAATTAGCTTCAAATCCATGTGAAACACATGATTAAGCTTCAAATCAATGCAATGTAGAAGGTTTAGCTTCAAATTCATGCGAAACAAATGATTTAGCTTCAAACACTTGGGATATAAGTGATATAGCTTCAAATGCAGACGAAACAAATGAGTTAGCTTCACATCCAAGCGAAACACATGATTTAGCATCAAATCATTGCGATGTAGAAGGTTTAGATACAAATCCATGCGAAACAAATGATTTAGCATCAAACATTCGGGATATAAGTGATATAGCTTCAAATGCAGACGAATCAAACGAGTTAGCTTCAAAATGCATGCGATACACATGATTTAGCTTCAAATCAATGCGAAGTAGAAGGCTTAGCTTCAAATCCATGCGGAACAAATGATTTATCTTCAGATAATTGCGTTATAAGCGATATACGTTCAAATGCAGACGAAAAAACGAGCTGGCTTCAACTCCATGCGTCACACATGATTAAGCTTCAAATCAATGCGATGTAGAAGGCTTAGCTTCAAATCCATGCGGAACAAATGATTTAGCTTCAAATGCTTGCGCTATATGTGATATAGCTTCAAATGCAGGCGAAACAAACGAGTAAGATTCAAATCCATGCGAAACACATAATTTAGCTGCAAATCAATGCGATGTAGAAGGTATAGCTTCAAGTCAAAGCGAAACACATGATTTAGCACATGAACTTGCGATATAAGTGATATAGCTTCAAATGCAGGGGAAACAAACGAGTTAGCTTCAAATGCATGCAAAACACATGATTTAGCTTCAAATCAATGCGATGTAGATCGTTTAGCTTAAAATCCAAGCGAAACAAATGATATAGCTTCACACATTTGTGATATAAGTGATATAGCTTCAAATGCAGACGAAACAAACGAGCTAGCTTCACATCCAAGCGAAAAAAATGATTTAGCTTCAAATCAATTCGAAGTAGAAGGCTTAGCTTCAAATCGATGCGGAACAAATGATTTTGCTTCAAATACTTGCGATATAAGTGATATAGATTCAACTGCAGGCCAAACAAACGAGTTAGCTTCAAATCCATGCGAAATAAATGACTTAGCATCAGATACTTGCGATGTAAGTGATATAGCTTCAAATGCAAGGGAAACAAACGAGTTAGCTTCAAATCCATGCAAAACACATGATTTAACATCAAATCAATGCGATATAGAAGGTTTGGCTTCAAATCCATGCGAAACAAATGATTTAGCTTCAGATACTTGCGATATAAGTGATATAGCATCAAATGCAGGCGAAACGAACGAGTTAGCTGCAAATCCATGCGAAACACATGATATAGCTGCAAATCAAAGCGATGTTGAAGGTTCAGCTTCAAATCCATGCGAAACAAATGATTTAGCTTCTGATACTAGCGATATATGTGATATTGCTTTAAGTGCAGACGAAACTAACGAGTTAGCTTCAAATCCATGCGGAACACATGATTTAGCTTAAAATTCATGCGATTTAGATGGTTTAGCTTCAAATCCATGAGAAACAAATGATTGAGCTGCAAACACTTGGGATATGGGTGATATAGCTTCAGCTGCATGCGAAACAAACGAGATAGCTTCAAGTCCATGCGATGTAGAAGGTTTAGCTTCAAATCCATGCGAAACAAATGTTTTAGCTTCAGATACTTGCGATATAAGTGATATACCTCCAAATGCAGACGAAACAAACGAGTTAGCTTCAAATCCATGCGAAACAAATGATTTAGCTTCAAACACTTGGGATATAAGTGATATAGCTTCAAATGCAGACGAAACAAACGAGTTAGTTCAAATCCTTGCGAAAAACATCATTTAGATGCAAAGCAATGCGATGTAGAAGGTTTAGCTTCAAATCCATGCGAAACAAATGATTTATTATCAGATACTTGCGATATAAATTATATAGCTTCAAATGCAGGGGATAGAAACGAATTAGCTTCAAATCCATGTGAAACACATGATTAAGCTTCAAAACCAATGCGATGTAGAAGGTTTAGCTTCAAATTCATGCGAAACAAATGATTTAGCTTCAAACACTTGGGATATAAATGATATAGCTTCAAATGCAGACGAATCAAATGAGTTAGCTTCACATCCAAGCGAAACACATGATTTAGCATCAAATCAATGCGATGTAGAAGGTATAGATCCAAATCCATGCGAAACAAATGATTTAGCATCAAACACTCGGGATATAAGTGATATAGCTTCAAATGCAGACGAATCAAACGAGTTAGCTTCAAAATGGATGCGATACACATGATTTAGCTTCAAATCAATGCGAAGTAGAAGGCTTAGCTTCAAATCCATGCGGAACAAATGATTTATCTACAGATAATTGCGTTATAAGCGATACACGTTCAAATACAGACGAAACAAACGAGCTGGCTTCAACTCCATGCGACACACATGATTAAGCTTCAAATAAATGCGATGTAGAAGGCTTAGCTTCAAATCCATGCGGAACAAATGATTTAGCTTCAAATGCTTGCGATATAAGTGATATAGCTTCAAATGCAGACGAAACAAACGAGTTAGTTCAAATCATTGCGAAAAACATCATTTAGATGCAAAGCAATGCGATGTAGAAGGTTTAGCTTCAAATCCATGCGAAACAAATGATTTATTATCAGATACTTGCGATATAAATGATATAGCTTCAAATGCAGGGGATAGAAACGAATTAGCTTCAAATCCACGTGAAACACATGATTAAGCTTCAAATCAATGCGATGTAGAAGGTTTAGCTTCAAATTCATGCGAAACAAATGATTTAGTATCAGATACTTGCGATATAAGTGATATAGCTTCAAATGCAAGGGAAACAAACGAGTTAGCTTCAAATCCATGCAAAACACATGATTTAACATCAAATCAATGCGATATAGAAGGTTTGGCTTCAAATCCATGCGAAACAAATGATTTAGCTTCAGATACTTGCGATATAAGTGATATAGCATCAAATGCAGGCGAAACGAACGAGTTAGCTGCAAATCCATGCGAAACACATGATATAGCTGCAAATAAAAGCGATGTTGAAGGATTAGCTTCAAATCCATGCGAAACAAATGATTTAGCTTCAGATACTAGCGTTATATGTGATATTGCTTTAAGTGCAGACGAAACAAAGGAGTTAGCTTCAAATCCATGCGGAACACATGATTTAGCTTAAAATTCATGCGATTTAGATGGTTTAGCTTCAAATCCATGCGAAACAAATGATAGAGCTGCAAACACTTGGGATATGGGTGATATAGTTTCAGCTGCATGCGAAACAAACGGGTTAGCTTCAAGTCCATGCGATGTAGAAGCTTTAGCTTCAAATCCATGCGAAACAAATGATTTAGTTTCAGATACTTGCGATATAAGTGATATAACTTCAAATGCAGACGAATCAAACGAGTTAGCTTCAAAATGCATGCGATACACATGATTTAGCTTCAAATCAATGCGAAGTAGAAGGCTTAGCTTCAAATCCATGCGGAGCAAATGATTTATCTTCAGATAATTGCGTTATAAGCGATATACGTTCAAATACAGACGAAACAAACGAGCTGGCTTCAACTCCATGCGACACACATGATTAAGCTTCAAATAAATGCGATGTAGAAGGCTTAGCTTCAAATCCATGCGGAACAAATGATTTAGCTTCAAATGCTTGCGATATAAGTGATATAGCTTCAAATGCAGACGAAACAAACGAGTTAGTTCAAATCCTTGCGAAAAACATCATTTAGATGCAAAGCAATGCGATGTAGAAGGTTTAGCTTCAAATCCATGCGAAACAAATGATTTATTATCAGATACTTGCGATATAAATTATATAGCTTCAAATGCAGGGGATAGAAACGAATTAGCTTCAAATCCATGTGAAACACATGATTAAGCTTCAAAACCAATGCGATGTAGAAGGTTTAGCTTCAAATTCATGCGAAACAAATGATTTAGCTTCAAACACTTGGGATATAAATGATATAGCTTCAAATGCAGACGAAACAAATGAGTTAGCTTCACATCCAAGCGAAACACATGATTTAGCACCAAATCAATGCGATGTAGAAGGTATAGATACAAATCCATGCGAAACAAATGATTTAGCATCAAACACTCGGGATATAAGTGATATAGCTTCAAATGCAGACGAATCAAACGAGTTAGCTTCAAAATGCATGCGACACACATGATTAAGCTTCAAATAAATGCGATGTAGAAGGCTTAGCTTCAAATCCATGCGGAACAAATGATTTAGCTTCAAATGCTTGCGATATAAGTGATATAGCTTCAAATGCAGACGAAACAAACGAGTTAGTTCAAATCCTTGCGAAAAACATCATTTAGATGCAAAGCAATGCGATGTAGAAGGTTTAGCTTCAAATCCATGCGAAACAAATGATTTAGTATCAGATACTTGCGATATAAATGATATAGCTTCAAATGCAGGGGAAACAAACGAGTTAGCTTCAAATGCATGCAAAACACATGATTTAGCTTCAAATCAATGCGATGTAGATCGTTTAGCTTTAAATCCAAGCGAAACAAATGATGTAGCTTCACACACTTGGGATATAAGTGATATAGCTTCAAATGCAGACGAAACAAACGAGCTAGCTTCACATCCAAGCGAAACAAATGATTTAGCTTCAAATCAATTCGAAGTAGAAGGCTTAGCTTCAAATCGATGCGGAACAAATGATTTTGCTTCAAATACTTGCGATATAAGTGATATAGCTTCAAATGCAAGGGAAACAAACGAGTTAGCTTCAAATCCATGAAAAACACATGATTTAACATCAAATCAATGCGATATAGAAGGTTTGGCTTCAAATCCATGCGAAACAAATGATTTAGCTTCAGATACTTGCGATATAAGTGATATAGCATCAAATGCAGGCGAAACGAACGAGTTAGCTGCAAATCCATGCGAAACACATGATATAGCTGCAAATCAAAGCGATGTTGAAGGTTTAGCTTCAAATCCATGCGAAACAAATGATTTAGCTTCTGATACTAGCGATATATGTGATATTGCTTTAAGTGCAGACGAAACTAACGAGTTAGCTTCAAATCCATGCGGAACACATGATTTAGCTTAAAATTCATGCGATTTAGATGGTTTAGCTTCAAATCCATGAGAAACAAATGATTGAGCTGCAAACACTTGGGATATGGGTGATATAGCTTCAGCTGCATGCGAAACAAACGAGCTGGCTTCAACTCCATGCGATGTAGAAGGTTTAGCTTCAAATCCATGCGAAACAAATGATTTAGCTTCAGATACTAGCGATATATGTGATATTGCTTTAAGTGCAGACGAAACAAACGAGTTAGCTTCAAATCCATGCGGAACACATGATTTAGCTTAAAATTCATGCGATTTAGATGGTTTAGCTTCAAATCCATGCGAAACAAATGATAGAGCTGCAAACACTTGGGATATGGGTGATATAGTTTCAGCTGCATGCGAAACAAACGAGTTAGCTTCAAGTCCATGCGATGTAGAAGGTTTAGCTTCAAATCCATGCGAAACAAATGATTTAGTTTCAGATACTTGCGATATAAATGATATAGCTTCAAATGCAGAGGATAGAAACGAATTAGCTTCAAATCCACGTGAAACACATGATTAAGCTTCAAATCAATGCGATGTAGAAGGTTTAGCTTCAAATTCATGCGAAACAAATGATTTACCTTCAAACACTTGGGATATAAGTGATATAGCTTCAAATGCAGACGAAACAAATGAGTTAGCTTCACATCCAAGCGAAACACATGATTTAGCATCAAACCAATGCGATGTAGAAGGTTTAGATACAAATCTATGCGAAACAAATGATTTAGCATCAAACACTCGGGATATAAGTGATAAAGCTTCAAATGCAGACAAATCAAACGAGTTAGCTTCAAAATGCATGCGATACACATGATTTAGCTTAAAATCAATGCGAAGTAGAAGGCTGAGCTTCAAATCCATGCGGAACAAATGATTTAGCTTCAAATGCTTGCGATATAAGTGATATAGATTCAACTGCAGACGAAACAAACGAGATAGCTTCAACTCCATGCGACACACATGATTAAGCTTCAAATCAATGCGATGTAGAAGGTATAGCTTCAAGTCAAAGCGAAACACATGATTTAGCACATGAACTTGCGATATAAGTGATATAGCTTCAAATGCAGGGGAAACAAACGAGTTAGCTTCAAATGCATGCAAAACACATGATTTAGCTTCAAATCAATGCGATGTAGATCGTTTAGCTTTAAATCCAAGCGAAACAAATGATGTAGCTTCACACATTTGGGATATAAGTGATATAGCTTCAAATGCAAGGGAAACAAACGAGTTAGCTTCAAATCCATGCAAAACACATGATTTAACATGAAATCAATGCGATATAGAAGGTTTGGCTTCAAATCCATGCGAAACTAATGATTTAGCTTCAAATACTTGCGATGTAAGTGATATAGCATCAAATAAAGGCCAAACAAACGAGTTAGCTTCAAATCCATGCGAAATAAATGACTTAGCATCAGATACTTGCGATATAAGTGATATAGCTTCAAATGCAAGGGAAACAAACGAGTTAGCTTCAAATCCATGCAAAACACATGATTTAACATCAAATCAATGCGATATAGAAGGTTTGGCTTCAAATCCATGCGAAACTAATGATTTCGCTTCAGATACTTGCGATATAAGTGATATAGCATCAAATACAGGCGAAACGAACGAGTTAGCTGCAAATCCATGCGAAACACATGATATAGCTGCAAATCAAAGCGATGTTGAAGGTTTAGCTTCAAATCCATGCGAAACAAATGATTTAGCTTCTGATACTAGCGATATATGTGATATTGCTTTAAGTGCAGACGAAACTAACGAGTTAGCTTCAAATCCATGCGGAACACATGATTTAGCTTAAAATTCATGCGATTTAGATGGTTTAGCTTCAAATCCATGAGAAACAAATGATTGAGCTGCAAACACTTGGGATATGGGTGATATAGCTTCAGCTGCATGCGAAACAAACGAGTTAGCTTCAAGTCCATGCGATGTAGAAGGTTTAGCTTCAAATCCATGCGAAACAAATGTTTTAGCTTCAGATACTAGCGATATATGTGATATTGCTTTAAGTGCAGACGAAACAAACGAGTTAGCTTCAAATCCATGCGGAACACATGATTTAGCTTAAAATTCATGCGATTTAGATGGTTTAGCTTCAAATCCATGCGAAACAAATGATAGAGCTGCAAACACTTGGGATATGGGTGATATAGTTTCAGCTGCATGCGAAACAAACGAGTTAGCTTCAAGTCCATGCGATGTAGAAGGTTTAGCTTCAAATCCATGCTAAACAAATGATTTAGTTTCAGATACTTGCGATATAAGTGATATACCTCCAAATGCAGACGAAACAAACGAGTTAGCTTCAAATCCATGCGAAACAAATGATTTAGCTTCAAACACTTGGGATATAAGTGATATAGCTTCAAATGCAGACGAAACAAACGAGTTAGTTCAAATCCTTGCGAAAAACATCATTTAGATGCAAAGCAATGCGATGTAGAAGGTTTAGCTCCAAATCCATGCGAAACAAATGATTTAGTATCAGATACTTGCGATATAAATGATATAGCTTCAAATGCAGGGGATACAAACGAATTAGCTTCAAATCCATGCGAAACACATGATTAAGCTTCAAATCAATGGGATATAGAAGGTTTAGCTTCAAATTCATGCGAAACAAATGATTTAGCTTCAAACACTTGGGATATAAGTGATATAGCTTCAAATGCAGACGAAACAAATGAGTTAGCTTCACATCCAAGCGAAACACATGATTTAGCATCAAATCAATGCGATGTAGAAGGTTTAGATAGAAATCTATGCGAAACAAATGATTTAGCATCAAACACTCGGGATATAAGTGATAAAGCTTCAAATGCAGACAAATCAAACGAGTTAGCTTCAAAATGCATGCGATACACATGATTTAGCTTAAAATCAATGCGAAGTAGAAGGCTGAGCTTCAAATCCATGCGGAACAAATGATTTAGCTTCAAATGCTTGCGATATAAGTGATATAGATTCAACTGCAGACGAAACAAACGAGATAGCTTCAACTCCATGCGACACACATGATTAAGCTTCAAATCAATGCGATGTAGAAGGTATAGCTTCAAGTCAAAGCGAAACACATGATTTAGCACATGAACTTGCGATATAAGTAATATAGCTTCAAATGCAAGGGAAACAAACGAGTTAGCTTCAAATCCATGCAAAACACATGATTTAACATCAAATCAATGCGATATAGAAGGTTTGGCTTCAAATCCATGCGAAACTAAAGATTTCGCTTCAGATACTTGCGATATAAGTGATATAGCATCAAATACAGGCGAAACGAACGAGTTAGCTGCAAATCCATGCGAAACACATGATATAGCTGCAAATCAAAGCGATGTTGAAGGTTTAGCTTCAAATCCATGCGAAACAAATGATTTAGCTTCAGATACTTGCGATATAAGTGATATAGCATCAAATGCAGGCGAAACGAACGAGTTAGCTTCAATTCATGCGAAACAAACGAGTTAGCTTCAAGTCCATGCGATGTAGAAGGTTTAGCTTCAAATCCATGCGAAACAAATGATTTAGTTTCAGATACTTGCGATATAAGTGATATACCTCCAAATGCAGACGAATCAAACGAGTTAGCTTCTAATCCATGCGAAACAAATGATTTAGCTTCAAACACTTGGGATATAAGTGATATAGCTTCAAATGCAGACGAAACAAACGAGTTAGTACAAATCCTTGTGAAAAACATCATTTAGATGCAAAGCAATGAGATGTAGAAGGTTTAGCTTCAAATCCATGCGAAACAAATGATTTAGTATCAGATACTTGCGATATAAATGATATAGCTTCAAATGCAGGGGATAGAAACGAATTAGCTTCAAATCCACGTGAAACACATAATTAAGCTTCAAATCAATGCGATGTAGAAGGTTTAGCTTCAAATTCATGCGAAACAAATGATTTCGCTTCAGATACTTGCGATATAAGTGATATAGCATCAAATACAGGCGAAACGAACGAGTTAGCTGCAAATCCATGCGAAACACATGATATAGCTGCAAATCAAAGCGATGTTGAAGGTTTAGCTTCAAATCCATGCGAAACAAATGATTTAGCTTCTGATACTAGCGATATATGTGATATTGCTTTAAGTGCAGACGAAACTAACGAGTTAGCTTCAAATCCATGCGGAACACATGATTTAGCTTAAAATTCATGCGATTTAGATGGTTTAGCTTCAAATCCATGAGAAACAAATGATTGAGCTGCAAACACTTGGGATATGGGTGATATAGCTTCAGCTGCATGCGAAACAAACGAGTTAGCTTCAAGTCCATGCGATGTAGAAGGTTTAGCTTCAAATCCATGCGAAACAAATGTTTTAGCTTCAGATACTAGCGATATATGTGATATTGCTTTAAGTGCAGACGAAACAAACGAGTTAGCTTCAAATCCATGCGGAACACATGATTTAGCTTAAAATTCAAGCGATTTAGTTGGTTTAGCTTCAAATCCATGCGAAACAAATGATAGAGCTGCAAACACTTGGGATATGGGTGATATAGTTTCAGCTGCATGCGAAACAAACGAGTTAGCTTCAAGTCCATGCGATGTAGAAGGTTTAGCTTCAAATCCATGCTAAACAAATGATTTAGTTTCAGATACTTGCGATATAAGTGATATACCTCCAAATGCAGACGAAACAAACGAGTTAGCTTCAAATCCATGCGAAACAAATGATTTAGCTTCAAACACTTGGGATATAAGTGATATAGCTTCAAATGCAGACGAAACAAACGAGTTAGTTCAAATCCTTGCGAAAAACATCATTTAGATGCAAAGCAATGCGATGTAGAAGGTTTAGCTTCAAATCCATGCGAAACAAATGATTTAGTATCAGATACTTGCGATATAAATGATATAGCTTCAAATGCAGGGGATACAAACGAATTAGCTTCAAATCCATGCGAAACACATGATTAAGCTTCAAATCAATGGGATATAGAAGGTTTAGCTTCAAATTCATGCGAAACAAATGATTTAGCTTCAAACACTTGGGATATAAGTGATATAGCTTCAAATGCAGACGAAACAAATGAGTTAGCTTCACATCCAAGCGAAACACATGATTTAGCATCAAATCAATGCGATGTAGAAGGTTTAGATAGAAATCTATGCGAAACAAATGATTTAGCATCAAACACTCGGGATATAAGTGATAAAGCTTCAAATGCAGACAAATCAAACGAGTTAGCTTCAAAATGCATGCGATACACATGATTTAGCTTAAAATCAATGCGAAGTAGAAGGCTGAGCTTCAAATCCATGCGGAACAAATGATTTAGCTTCAAATGCTTGCGATATAAGTGATATAGATTCAACTGCAGACGAAACAAACGAGATAGCTTCAACTCCATGCGACACACATGATTAAGCTTCAAATCAATGCGATGTAGAAGGTATAGCTTCAAGTCAAAGCGAAACACATGATTTAGCACATGAACTTGCGATATAAGTGATATAGCTTCAAATGCAGGGGAAACAAACGAGTTAGCTTCAAATGCATGCAAAACACATGATTTAGCTTCAAATCAATGCGATGTAGATCGTTTAGCTTTAAATCCAAGCGAAACAAATGATGTAGCTTCACACATTTGGGATATAAGTGATATAGCTTCAAATGCAAGGGAAACAAACGAGTTAGCTTCAAATCCATGCAAAACACATGATTTAACATGAAATCAATGCGATATAGAAGGTTTGGCTTCAAATCCATGCGAAACTAATGATTTAGCTTCAGATACTTGCGATACAAGTGATATAGCATCAAATAAAGGCCAAACAAACGAGTTAGCTTCAAATCCATGCGAAATAAATGAGTTAGCATCAGATACTTGCGATATAAGTAATATAGCTTCAAATGCAAGGGAAACAAACGAGTTAGCTTCAAATCCATGCAAAACACATGATTTAACATCAAATCAATGCGATATAGAAGGTTTGGCTTCAAATCCATGCGAAACTAATGATTTCGCTTCAGATACTTGCGATATAAGTGATATAGCATCAAATACAGGCGAAACGAACGAGTTAGCTGCAAATCCATGCGAAACACATGATATAGCTGCAAATCAAAGCGATGTTGAAGGTTTAGCTTCAAATCCATGCGAAACAAATGATTTAGCTTCAGATACTAGCGATATATGTGATATTGCTTTAAGTGCAGACGAAACAAACGAGTTAGCTTCAGCTGCATGCGAAACAAACGAGTTAGCTTCAAGTCCATGCGATGTAGAAGGTTTAGCTTCAAATCCATGCGAAACAAATGATTTAGCTTCAGATACTAGCGATATATGTGATATTGCTTTAAGTGCAGACGAAACAAACGAGTTAGCTTCAAATCCATGCGGAACACATGATTTAGCTTAAAATTCATGCGATTTAGATGGTTTAGCTTCAAATCCATGTGAAACAAATGATAGAGCTGCAAACACTTGGGATATGGGTGACATAGTTTCAGCTGCATGCGAAACAAACGAGTTAGCTTCAAGTCCATGCGATGTAGAAGGTTTAGCTTCAAATCCATGCGAAACAAATGATTTAGTTTCAGATACTTGCGATATAAGTGATATACCTCCAAATGCAGACGAATCAAACGAGTTAGCTTCAAATCCATGCGAAACAAATGATTTAGCTTCAAACACTTGGGATATAAGTGATATAGCTTCAAATGCAGACGAAACAAACGAGTTAGTACAAATCCTTGTGAAAAACATCATTTAGATGCAAAGCAATGAGATGTAGAAGGTTTAGCTTCAAATCCATGCGAAACAAATGATTTAGTATCAGATACTTGCGATATAAATGATATAGCTACAAATGCAGGGGATAGAAACGAATTAGCTTCAAATCCACGTGAAACACATAATTAAGCTTCAAATCAATGCGATGTAGAAGGTTTAGCTTCAAATTCATGCGAAACAAATGATTTAGCTTCAAACACTTGGGATATAAGTGATATAGCTTCAAATGCAGACGAAACAAAGGAGTTAGCTTCACATCCAAGCGAAACACATGATTTAGCCTCAAATCAATGCGATGTAGAAGGTTTAGATACAAATCCATGCGAAACAAATGATTTAGCATCAAACACTCGGGATATAAGTGATATAGCTTCAAATGCAGACGAATCAAACGAGTTAGCTTCAAAATGCATGCGATACACATGATTTAGCTTCAAATCAATGCGAAGTAGAAGGCTTAGCTTCAAATCCATGCGGAACAAATGATTTATCTTCAGATAATTGCGTTATAAGCGATATACGTTCAAATGCAGCCGAAACAAACGAGCTGGCTTCAACTCCATGCGACACACATGATTAAGCTTCAAATCAATGCGACGTAGAAGGCTTAGCTTCAAATCCATGCGGAACAAATGATTTAGCTTCAAATGCTTGCGATTTAAGTGATATAGCTTCAAATGCAGGCGAAACAAACAAGTAAGATTCAAATCCATGCAAAACACATGATTTAACATCAAATCAATGCGATATAGAAGGTTTGGCTTCAAATCCATTCGAAACAAATGATTTAGCTTCAGATACTTGCGATATAAGTGATATAGCATCAAATGCAGGCGAAACGAACGAGTTAGCTGCAAATCCATGCGAAACACATGATATAGCTGCAAATCAAAGCGATTTTGAAGGTTTAGCTTCAAATCCATGCGAAACAAATGATTTAGCTTCAGATACTAGCGATATTCGTGATATTGCTTTAAGTGCAGACGAAACAAACGAGTTAGCTTCAAATCCATGCGGAACACATGATTTAGCTGCAAATCGAAGCGAAGTAGAAGGTTTGGTTTCAAATCCTAGCTAAACACATGATTTAGCTTCAAATCAATGCGATGTAGAAGGTTGTGCTTCAAATCCATGCGACACAAATGATTTAGCTTCAGATACTTCCGCTATAAGTGATATAGCATCAAATGCAGGCTAAACGAACGAGTTAGCTGCAAATCCATGCGAAACACATGATTTAGCTTCAAATCAATGCGATGTAGAAGGTTTAGATACAAATCCATGCGAAACCAATGATTTAGCATCAAACACTCGGGATATAAGTGATATAGCTTCAAATGCAGACGAATCAAACGAGTTAGCTTCAAAATGCATGCGATACACATGATTTAGCTTCAAATCAATGCGAAGTAGAAGGCTTAGCTTCAAATCCATGCGGAACAAATGATTTATCTTCAGATAAATGCGTTATAAGCGATATACGTTCAAATGCAGACGAAACAAACGAGCTGGCTTCAACTCCATGCGACACACATGATTAAGCTTCAAATCAATGCGATGTAGAAGGCTTAGCTTCAAATCCATGCGGAACAAATGATTTAGCTTCAAATGCTTGCGATATAACTGATATAGCTTCAAATGCAGGCGAAACAAACGAGTAAGATTCAAATCCATGCGAAACACATAATTTAGCTGCAAATCAATGCGATGTAGAAGGTATAGCTTCAAGTCAAAGCGAAACACATGATTTAGCACATGAACTTGCGATATAAGTGAAATAGCTTCAAATGCAGGGGAAACAAACGAGTTAGCTTCAAATGCATGCAAAACACATGATTTAGCTTCAAATCAATGCGATGTAGATCGTTTAGCTTTAAATCCAAGCGAAACAAATGATGTAGCTTCACACACTTGGGATATAAGTGATATAGATTCAACTGCAGGCCAAACAAACGAGTTAGCTTCAAATCCATGCGAAATAAATGACTTAGCATCAGATACTTGCGATATAAGTGATATAGCTTCAAATGCAAGGGAAACAAACGAGTTAGCTTCAAATCCATGCGGAACACATGATTTAGCTGCAAATCAATGCAATGTAGAAGTTATAGCTTCAAATCCAAGCGAAACAAATGTGTTAGCATCAGATACTTGCGATATAATTGATATAGTTTCAAATGCAGTGGAAACAAACGAGTTAGCATCAAATCCATGCAAAACACATGATTAAGCTTCAAATCAATGCTATGAGGAAGGTTTAGCTTCAAATCCATGCGACACAAATGATTTATCTTTAGATACTTGCGATATAAGTGATATAGCTTCAAATGAGGACGAAACAAACGAGTTAGCTTCAAATCCAAGCGAAGCACATGATTTAGCTTCAAATCAATGCGATGTAGAAGGTTTAGCTACAAATCCATGCGAAACAAATGATTTAGCTTCAAACACTTGGGATATAAGTGATATAGCTTCAAATGCAGACGAAACAGATGAGTTAGCTTCAAATCCATGCCAAACACATGATTTAGCTTCAAACACTTGGGATATAAGTGATATAGCTTCAAATGCAGACGAAACAAACGAGTTAGTTCAAATCCTTGCGAAAAACATCATTTAGATGCAAAGCAATGCGATGTAGAAGGTTTAGCTCCAAATCCATGCGAAACAAATGATTTAGTATCAGATACTTGCGATATAAATGATATAGCTTCAAATGCAGGGGATACAAACGAATTAGCTTCAAATCCATGCGAAACACATGATTAAGCTTCAAATCAATGGGATATAGAAGGTTTAGCTTCAAATTCATGCGAAACAAATGATTTAGCTTCAAACACTTGGGATATAAGTGATATAGCTTCAAATGCAGACGAAACAAATGAGTTAGCTTCACATCCAAGCGAAACACATGATTTAGCATCAAATCAATGCGATGTAGAAGGTTTAGATAGAAATCTATGCGAAACAAATGATTTAGCATCAAACACTCGGGATATAAGTGATAAAGCTTCAAATGCAGACAAATCAAACGAGTTAGCTTCAAAATGCATGCGATACACATGATTTAGCTTAAAATCAATGCGAAGTAGAAGGCTGAGCTTCAAATCCATGCGGAACAAATGATTTAGCTTCAAATGCTTGCGATATAAGTGATATAGATTCAACTGCAGACGAAACAAACGAGATAGCTTCAACTCCATGCGACACACATGATTAAGCTTCAAATCAATGCGATGTAGAAGGTATAGCTTCAAGTCAAAGCGAAACACATGATTTAGCACATGAACTTGCGATATAAGTAATATAGCTTCAAATGCAAGGGAAACAAACGAGTTAGCTTCAAATCCATGCAAAACACATGATTTAACATCAAATCAATGCGATATAGAAGGTTTGGCTTCAAATCCATGCGAAACTAAAGATTTCGCTTCAGATACTTGCGATATAAGTGATATAGCATCAAATACAGGCGAAACGAACGAGTTAGCTGCAAATCCATGCGAAACACATGATATAGCTGCAAATCAAAGCGATGTTGAAGGTTTAGCTTCAAATCCATGCGAAACAAATGATTTAGCTTCAGATACTTGCGATATAAGTGATATAGCATCAAATGCAGGCGAAACGAACGAGTTAGCTTCAATTCATGCGAAACAAACGAGTTAGCTTCAAGTCCATGCGATGTAGAAGGTTTAGCTTCAAATCCATGCGAAACAAATGATTTAGTTTCAGATACTTGCGATATAAGTGATATACCTCCAAATGCAGACGAATCAAACGAGTTAGCTTCTAATCCATGCGAAACAAATGATTTAGCTTCAAACACTTGGGATATAAGTGATATAGCTTCAAATGCAGACGAAACAAACGAGTTAGTACAAATCCTTGTGAAAAACATCATTTAGATGCAAAGCAATGAGATGTAGAAGGTTTAGCTTCAAATCCATGCGAAACAAATGATTTAGTATCAGATACTTGCGATATAAATGATATAGCTTCAAATGCAGGGGATAGAAACGAATTAGCTTCAAATCCACGTGAAACACATAATTAAGCTTCAAATCAATGCGATGTAGAAGGTTTAGCTTCAAATTCATGCGAAACAAATGATTTCGCTTCAGATACTTGCGATATAAGTGATATAGCATCAAATACAGGCGAAACGAACGAGTTAGCTGCAAATCCATGCGAAACACATGATATAGCTGCAAATCAAAGCGATGTTGAAGGTTTAGCTTCAAATCCATGCGAAACAAATGATTTAGCTTCTGATACTAGCGATATATGTGATATTGCTTTAAGTGCAGACGAAACTAACGAGTTAGCTTCAAATCCATGCGGAACACATGATTTAGCTTAAAATTCATGCGATTTAGATGGTTTAGCTTCAAATCCATGAGAAACAAATGATTGAGCTGCAAACACTTGGGATATGGGTGATATAGCTTCAGCTGCATGCGAAACAAACGAGTTAGCTTCAAGTCCATGCGATGTAGAAGGTTTAGCTTCAAATCCATGCGAAACAAATGTTTTAGCTTCAGATACTAGCGATATATGTGATATTGCTTTAAGTGCAGACGAAACAAACGAGTTAGCTTCAAATCCATGCGGAACACATGATTTAGCTTAAAATTCAAGCGATTTAGTTGGTTTAGCTTCAAATCCATGCGAAACAAATGATAGAGCTGCAAACACTTGGGATATGGGTGATATAGTTTCAGCTGCATGCGAAACAAACGAGTTAGCTTCAAGTCCATGCGATGTAGAAGGTTTAGCTTCAAATCCATGCTAAACAAATGATTTAGTTTCAGATACTTGCGATATAAGTGATATACCTCCAAATGCAGACGAAACAAACGAGTTAGCTTCAAATCCATGCGAAACAAATGATTTAGCTTCAAACACTTGGGATATAAGTGATATAGCTTCAAATGCAGACGAAACAAACGAGTTAGTTCAAATCCTTGCGAAAAACATCATTTAGATGCAAAGCAATGCGATGTAGAAGGTTTAGCTTCAAATCCATGCGAAACAAATGATTTAGTATCAGATACTTGCGATATAAATGATATAGCTTCAAATGCAGGGGATACAAACGAATTAGCTTCAAATCCATGCGAAACACATGATTAAGCTTCAAATCAATGGGATATAGAAGGTTTAGCTTCAAATTCATGCGAAACAAATGATTTAGCTTCAAACACTTGGGATATAAGTGATATAGCTTCAAATGCAGACGAAACAAATGAGTTAGCTTCACATCCAAGCGAAACACATGATTTAGCATCAAATCAATGCGATGTAGAAGGTTTAGATAGAAATCTATGCGAAACAAATGATTTAGCATCAAACACTCGGGATATAAGTGATAAAGCTTCAAATGCAGACAAATCAAACGAGTTAGCTTCAAAATGCATGCGATACACATGATTTAGCTTAAAATCAATGCGAAGTAGAAGGCTGAGCTTCAAATCCATGCGGAACAAATGATTTAGCTTCAAATGCTTGCGATATAAGTGATATAGATTCAACTGCAGACGAAACAAACGAGATAGCTTCAACTCCATGCGACACACATGATTAAGCTTCAAATCAATGCGATGTAGAAGGTATAGCTTCAAGTCAAAGCGAAACACATGATTTAGCACATGAACTTGCGATATAAGTGATATAGCTTCAAATGCAGGGGAAACAAACGAGTTAGCTTCAAATGCATGCAAAACACATGATTTAGCTTCAAATCAATGCGATGTAGATCGTTTAGCTTTAAATCCAAGCGAAACAAATGATGTAGCTTCACACATTTGGGATATAAGTGATATAGCTTCAAATGCAAGGGAAACAAACGAGTTAGCTTCAAATCCATGCAAAACACATGATTTAACATGAAATCAATGCGATATAGAAGGTTTGGCTTCAAATCCATGCGAAACTAATGATTTAGCTTCAGATACTTGCGATACAAGTGATATAGCATCAAATAAAGGCCAAACAAACGAGTTAGCTTCAAATCCATGCGAAATAAATGAGTTAGCATCAGATACTTGCGATATAAGTAATATAGCTTCAAATGCAAGGGAAACAAACGAGTTAGCTTCAAATCCATGCAAAACACATGATTTAACATCAAATCAATGCGATATAGAAGGTTTGGCTTCAAATCCATGCGAAACTAATGATTTCGCTTCAGATACTTGCGATATAAGTGATATAGCATCAAATACAGGCGAAACGAACGAGTTAGCTGCAAATCCATGCGAAACACATGATATAGCTGCAAATCAAAGCGATGTTGAAGGTTTAGCTTCAAATCCATGCGAAACAAATGATTTAGCTTCAGATACTAGCGATATATGTGATATTGCTTTAAGTGCAGACGAAACAAACGAGTTAGCTTCAGCTGCATGCGAAACAAACGAGTTAGCTTCAAGTCCATGCGATGTAGAAGGTTTAGCTTCAAATCCATGCGAAACAAATGATTTAGCTTCAGATACTAGCGATATATGTGATATTGCTTTAAGTGCAGACGAAACAAACGAGTTAGCTTCAAATCCATGCGGAACACATGATTTAGCTTAAAATTCATGCGATTTAGATGGTTTAGCTTCAAATCCATGTGAAACAAATGATAGAGCTGCAAACACTTGGGATATGGGTGACATAGTTTCAGCTGCATGCGAAACAAACGAGTTAGCTTCAAGTCCATGCGATGTAGAAGGTTTAGCTTCAAATCCATGCGAAACAAATGATTTAGTTTCAGATACTTGCGATATAAGTGATATACCTCCAAATGCAGACGAATCAAACGAGTTAGCTTCAAATCCATGCGAAACAAATGATTTAGCTTCAAACACTTGGGATATAAGTGATATAGCTTCAAATGCAGACGAAACAAACGAGTTAGTACAAATCCTTGTGAAAAACATCATTTAGATGCAAAGCAATGAGATGTAGAAGGTTTAGCTTCAAATCCATGCGAAACAAATGATTTAGTATCAGATACTTGCGATATAAATGATATAGCTACAAATGCAGGGGATAGAAACGAATTAGCTTCAAATCCACGTGAAACACATAATTAAGCTTCAAATCAATGCGATGTAGAAGGTTTAGCTTCAAATTCATGCGAAACAAATGATTTAGCTTCAAACACTTGGGATATAAGTGATATAGCTTCAAATGCAGACGAAACAAAGGAGTTAGCTTCACATCCAAGCGAAACACATGATTTAGCCTCAAATCAATGCGATGTAGAAGGTTTAGATACAAATCCATGCGAAACAAATGATTTAGCATCAAACACTCGGGATATAAGTGATATAGCTTCAAATGCAGACGAATCAAACGAGTTAGCTTCAAAATGCATGCGATACACATGATTTAGCTTCAAATCAATGCGAAGTAGAAGGCTTAGCTTCAAATCCATGCGGAACAAATGATTTATCTTCAGATAATTGCGTTATAAGCGATATACGTTCAAATGCAGCCGAAACAAACGAGCTGGCTTCAACTCCATGCGACACACATGATTAAGCTTCAAATCAATGCGACGTAGAAGGCTTAGCTTCAAATCCATGCGGAACAAATGATTTAGCTTCAAATGCTTGCGATTTAAGTGATATAGCTTCAAATGCAGGCGAAACAAACAAGTAAGATTCAAATCCATGCAAAACACATGATTTAACATCAAATCAATGCGATATAGAAGGTTTGGCTTCAAATCCATTCGAAACAAATGATTTAGCTTCAGATACTTGCGATATAAGTGATATAGCATCAAATGCAGGCGAAACGAACGAGTTAGCTGCAAATCCATGCGAAACACATGATATAGCTGCAAATCAAAGCGATTTTGAAGGTTTAGCTTCAAATCCATGCGAAACAAATGATTTAGCTTCAGATACTAGCGATATTCGTGATATTGCTTTAAGTGCAGACGAAACAAACGAGTTAGCTTCAAATCCATGCGGAACACATGATTTAGCTGCAAATCGAAGCGAAGTAGAAGGTTTGGTTTCAAATCCTAGCTAAACACATGATTTAGCTTCAAATCAATGCGATGTAGAAGGTTGTGCTTCAAATCCATGCGACACAAATGATTTAGCTTCAGATACTTCCGCTATAAGTGATATAGCATCAAATGCAGGCTAAACGAACGAGTTAGCTGCAAATCCATGCGAAACACATGATTTAGCTTCAAATCAATGCGATGTAGAAGGTTTAGATACAAATCCATGCGAAACCAATGATTTAGCATCAAACACTCGGGATATAAGTGATATAGCTTCAAATGCAGACGAATCAAACGAGTTAGCTTCAAAATGCATGCGATACACATGATTTAGCTTCAAATCAATGCGAAGTAGAAGGCTTAGCTTCAAATCCATGCGGAACAAATGATTTATCTTCAGATAAATGCGTTATAAGCGATATACGTTCAAATGCAGACGAAACAAACGAGCTGGCTTCAACTCCATGCGACACACATGATTAAGCTTCAAATCAATGCGATGTAGAAGGCTTAGCTTCAAATCCATGCGGAACAAATGATTTAGCTTCAAATGCTTGCGATATAACTGATATAGCTTCAAATGCAGGCGAAACAAACGAGTAAGATTCAAATCCATGCGAAACACATAATTTAGCTGCAAATCAATGCGATGTAGAAGGTATAGCTTCAAGTCAAAGCGAAACACATGATTTAGCACATGAACTTGCGATATAAGTGAAATAGCTTCAAATGCAGGGGAAACAAACGAGTTAGCTTCAAATGCATGCAAAACACATGATTTAGCTTCAAATCAATGCGATGTAGATCGTTTAGCTTTAAATCCAAGCGAAACAAATGATGTAGCTTCACACACTTGGGATATAAGTGATATAGATTCAACTGCAGGCCAAACAAACGAGTTAGCTTCAAATCCATGCGAAATAAATGACTTAGCATCAGATACTTGCGATATAAGTGATATAGCTTCAAATGCAAGGGAAACAAACGAGTTAGCTTCAAATCCATGCGGAACACATGATTTAGCTGCAAATCAATGCAATGTAGAAGTTATAGCTTCAAATCCAAGCGAAACAAATGTGTTAGCATCAGATACTTGCGATATAATTGATATAGTTTCAAATGCAGGGGAAACAAACGAGTTAGCATCAAATCCATGCAAAACACATGATTAAGCTTCAAATCAATGCTATGAGGAAGGTTTAGCTTCAAATCCATGCGACACAAATGATTTATCTTTAGATACTTGCGATATAAGTGATATAGCTTCAAATGAGGACGAAACAAACGAGTTAGCTTCAAATCCAAGCGAAGCACATGATTTAGCTTCAAATCAATGCGATGTAGAAGGTTTAGCTACAAATCCATGCGAAACAAATGATTTAGCTTCAAACACTTGGGATATAAGTGATATAGCTTCAAATGCAGACGAAACAGATGAGTTAGCTTCAAATCCATGCCAAACACATGATTTAGCTTCAAATCAATGCGATGTACAAGGTTTGGCTTCAAATCCATGCGAAACAAATGATTTAGCATGAGATACTTGCGATATAACTGATATAACTTCAACTGCAGGGGAAACAAACGAATTAGCAACAAATCCATGCAAAACACATGATTTAGCTTCAAATCAATGCGATGTAGAAGGTTTAGCTTCAAATTCATGCGCAACAAATGATTTAGCTTCAGATACTTGCGATATAAGTGATATAGCATCAAATGCAGGCGAAACGAACGAGTTAGCTTCAAATCCATGCGAAACACATGATTTAGCTGCAAATCAATGCGATGTAGAAGGTTTAGACTCAAATCCATGCGAAACAAATGATTTAGCATCAGATACTTGCGATATAACACATATAGCTTCAAATGCGGAAGGCACAAACGAGTTAGCTTCTTATCCAAGCGAAACACATGATATAGCTTCAAATCAATGCGATTTAGAAGGTTTAGCTTCAAATCCATGCGGAACAAATGATTTAGCTTCACACACTTCGGATATATGTGATATAGATTCAACTGCATGCGAAACAAACGAGTTAGCTTCAAATCCATGAGAAACACATGATTTAGCTTCAAATCAATGCGATGTAGAAGTTTTAGCATCAAATCCATGCAAAACACATGATTTAGCTTCAAATCAATGCGATGTAGAAGGTTTAGCTTGAAAACAATGCGATGCGGAAGGTTTAGCTTCAAATCAATGCGACACAAATGACTTAGCATCAGATACATGCGATATATGTGATATAGCTTCAAATGCAGGAGAAACAAAGGAGTTAGGTTCAAATCCATGCAAAACACATGATTAAGTTTCAAATCGATGCGAAGTAGAAGGCTTAGCTTCAAATCCATGCGAAACCAATGATTTAGCTTCATATATTTGCGATATAAGTGATATAGCTTCAAATGCAGGGAAATAAACGAGTTAGCCTGAAAACCTTGCAAAACACATGATTAAGCCTCAAATCAATGCTGTGTGGAAGGTCTAGATTCAAGTCCACGCGAAACAAATGATGTAGCTTCAAACACTTGGGATATAAGTGATATAGATTCAATTGCAGACGAAACAAACGAGTTAGCTTCAAATCCATGCGAAACACATGAATTAGCTTCAAATCAATGGGAAGTAGAAGCCTTAGCTTCAAATACATGCGGAACAAATGATTTAGATTCAAACGCTTGGGTTATAAGTGATATAGCTTCATTTGCAGACGCAAAAAACGAGCTAGCTTCAACTCCATGCATATCAGATGATTTATATTAAAAATCATGCGAAACACATGGATTAGCTTCAAATTCGTGCGAAACAAATGATTTAGCCTCAAATCCAAGCGAAATACATGTTTTAGCCTTAAATCAATGCGATGTGGCAGGTTTAGCTTCAAATCCAAGCGACAAACATGATTTAGCATCATATACTTGCGATATAAGTGATACAGCTTCAAATGCAGGGGATACAAAGGAGCTAGCTTCAAAACCATGCGGAACACATGATTTAGCTGCAAATCAATGCAATGTAGAAGGTATAGCTTCAAATCGAAGCGAAACAAATGATTTAGCATCAGATACTTGCGATATAACTGAAATAGCTTCAAATGCAGGGGAAACCGACTAGTTAGCATCAAATCAATGCAAAACACATGATTTAGCAGCAAATCAATGTGATTTGGAAGGTTTAGCTTCAAATCCATGCGAAACCAATGATTTAGCTTTAGATACTTGCGATATAAGTGATATAGCTTCAATTGTAGGGGAAACAAACGAGTTAGCTTCATTTCCATGCGAAACACATGATTTAGCTTCAAATCAATGCGATGTAGAAAGATTAGCTCCAAATTAATGCGATGTAGAAGGTTTAGTTTCAAATCCATGGGAAACAAATGATTTAGCTTCAGATACATGCGTTATAAGTGATATAGCATCGAATGCAGGCGAAACGAACGAGTTAGCTTCCAATCCATGCGAAACACATGATTTAGCTGCAAATCAATGCGATGTAGAAAGCTTAGCTTCAAATCCATGCGAAACAAACGATTTAGCAACAGATACTTGCGATATGACTGATATAGCTTCAAATGCAGGGGAAACAAAGGAGTTAGCATCAAGTCCATGCAAAACACATGATATAGCTTCAAGTCAATGCGATGTAGAAGGTTACCTTCAAATCCAAGCGAAACACATGATTTAGATTCAAATCAATGCGAATTAGAAGTCTTAGCTACAGATCCATGCGGAACAAATGATTTAGCTTCAAGTACTTGCGATATAAGTGATATAGCTACAAATGCAGGCGAAACAAACGAGTTAGCTTCAAATCCAAGCGAAACACATGATTTAGCTTCAAATCAATGCGATGTAGATGGTTTAGCAATCAAATCCAAGCGAGACACATGATTTAGCTTCAAATCAATGCGATGTAGAAGGTTTAGCTACAAATCCTTGCGAAACAAATGATTTACCTCCAAACACTTGGGATATGAGTGATATAGCTTCAAATGCACGCGGAACAAACGAGTTAGCTTCAAATCCATGCGAAACACATGATTTAGCTGCAAATCAATGCGATGTAGAAGGTTTAGCTTCAAATCCATGCGAAACAAATAATTGAGCATCAGATACTTGCGTTATAAGCGATATAGCTTCAAATGCAGGGGAAACAAACGAGTTAGCTTCAAATCGAAGCAAAACACATGATTTAGTTTCGAATCAATGCGATGTAGAAGGTTTAGCTTCAAATCCATGCGAAACAAATGATTTAGCTTCAAACACTTGGGATATAAGTGATATAGCTGCAAATGCAGACGAATCAAACGTGGTAGGTTCAAAATCCATGCGATACAAATCATTTAGCTTCAAATCGATACGGAGTAGAAAGCTTAGCTTCAAATCGATGCGAAACAAATGATTTAGGTTCAGATACTTGCGATATGTTGACATAGCCTCAAATGCAGGCGAAACTAACGAGTTAGATTCAAATCCTTGCGAAACACATGATTTAGCTGCAAATCAATGCGATGTTGAAGGTTTAGCTTCAAATCCATGCGAAACAAATGATTTAGCTTCAGATACTTGCGATATAAGTGATATACCTCCAAATGCAGACGAAACAAACGAGTTAGCTTCAAATCCATGCGAAACAAATGATTTAGCATCAAACACTCGGGATATAAGTGATATAGCTTCAAATGCAGACGAATCAAACGAGTTAGCTTCAAAATGCATGCGATACACATGATTTAGCTTCAAATCAATGCGAAGTAGAAGGCTTAGCTTCAAATCCATGCGGAACAAATGATTTATCTTCAGATAATTGCGTTATAAGCGATATACGTTCAAATGCAGCCGAAACAAACGAGCTGGCTTCAACTCCATGCGACACACATGATTAAGCTTCAAATCAATGCGATGTAGAAGGCTTAGCTTCAAATCCATGCGGAACAAATGATTTAGCTTCAAATGCTTGCGATTTAAGTGATATAGCTTCAAATGCAGGCGAAACAAACAAGTAAGATTCAAATCCATGCGAAACACATAATTTAGCTGCAAATCAATGCGATGTAGAAGGTATAGCTTCAAGTCAAAGCGAAACACATGATTTAGCACATGAACTTGCGATATAAGTGATATAGCTTCAAATGCAGGGGAAACAAACGAGTTAGCTTCAAATGCATGCAAAACACATGATTCAGCTTCAAATCAAAGCGATGTAGATCGTTTAGCTTTAAATCCAAGCGAATCAAATGATGTAGCGTTACACATTTGGGATATAAGTGATATAGCTTCAAATGCAGACGAAACAAACGAGCTAGCTTCACATCCAAGCGAATCAAATGATTTAGCTTCAAATCAATTCGAAGTAGAAGGCTTAGCTTCAAATCGATGCGGAACAAATGATTTTGCTTCAAATACTTGCGATATAAGTGATATAGATTCAACTGCAGGCCAAACAAACGAGTTAGCTTCAAATCCATGCGACACACATGATTAAGCTTCAAATCAATGCGATGTAGAAGGCTCAGCTTCAAATCCATGCGGAATAAATGATTTAGCTCCAAATGCTTGCGATATAAGTGATATAGATTCTACTGCAGGCTAAACGAACGAGTTAGCTGCAAATCCATGCGAAACACATGATTTAGCTACAAATCTATGCGATGTAATAGGTTTAGCTTCAAATCCATGCGACACAAATGATTTAGTTTCAGATACTTGCGATATAAGTGATATACCTCCAAATGCAGACGAAACAAACGAGTTTGCTGCAAATCCATGCAAAACACATGATTAAGCTTCAAATCAATGCTGTGTGGAAGGTTTAACTTCAAATCCATGCGAAACAAATGATTTAGTATCAGATACTTGCGGTATAAATGATATAGCTTCAAATGCAGGGGATACAAACGAATTAGCTTCAAATCCATGCAAAACACATGATTAAGCTTCAAATCAATGCTATGAGGAAGGTTTAGCTTCAAATCCATGCGACACAAATGATTTATCTTTAGATACTTGCGATATAAGTGATATAGCTTCAAATGAGGACGAAACAAACGAGTTAGCTTCAAATCCAAGCGAAGCACATGATTTAGCTTCAAATCAATGCGATGTAGAAGGTTTAGCTACAAATCCATGCGAAACAAATGATTTAGCTTCAAACACTTGGGATATAAGTGATATAGCTTCAAATGCAGACGAAACAGATGAGTTAGCTTCAAATCCATGCCAAACACATGATTTAGCTTCAAATCAATGCGATGTACAAGGTTTGGCTTCAAATCCATGCGAAACAAATGATTTAGCATGAGATACTTGCGATATAACTGATATAACTTCAACTGCAGGGGAAACAAACGAATTAGCAACAAATCCATGCAAAACACATGATTTAGCTTCAAATCAATGCGATGTAGAAGGTTTAGCTTCATATTCATGCGCAACAAATGATTTAGCTTCAGATACATGCGTTATAAGTGATATAGCATCGAATGCAGGCGAAACGAACGAGTTAGCTTCCAATCCATGCGAAACACATGATTTAGCTGCAAATCAATGCGATGTAGAAAGCTTAGCTTCAAATCCATGCGAAACAAACGATTTAGCAACAGATACTTGCGATATGACTGATATAGCTTCAAATGCAGGGGAAACAAAGGAGTTAGCATCAAGTCCATGCAAAACACATGATATAGCTTCAAGTCAATGCGATGTAGAAGGTTACCTTCAAATCCAAGCGAAACACATGATTTAGATTCAAATCAATGCGAATTAGAAGTCTTAGCTACAGATCCATGCGGAACAAATGATTTAGCTTCAAGTACTTGCGATATAAGTGATATAGCTACAAATGCAGGCGAAACAAACGAGTTAGCTTCAAATCCAAGCGAAACACATGATTTAGCTTCAAATCAATGCGATGTAGATGGTTTAGCAATCAAATCCAAGCGAGACACATGATTTAGCTTCAAATCAATGCGATGTAGAAGGTTTAGCTACAAATCCTTGCGAAACAAATGATTTACCTCCAAACACTTGGGATATGAGTGATATAGCTTCAAATGCACGCGGAACAAACGAGTTAGCTTCAAATCCATGCGAAACACATGATTTAGCTGCAAATCAATGCGATGTAGAAGGTTTAGCTTCAAATCCATGCGAAACAAATAATTGAGCATCAGATACTTGCGTTATAAGCGATATAGCTTCAAATGCAGGGGAAACAAACGAGTTAGCTTCAAATCGAAGCAAAACACATGATTTAGTTTCGAATCAATGCGATGTAGAAGGTTTAGCTTCAAATCCATGCGAAACAAATGATTTAGCTTCAAACACTTGGGATATAAGTGATATAGCTGCAAATGCAGACGAATCAAACGTGGTAGGTTCAAAATCCATGCGATACAAATCATTTAGCTTCAAATCGATACGGAGTAGAAAGCTTAGCTTCAAATCGATGCGAAACAAATGATTTAGGTTCAGATACTTGCGATATGTTGACATAGCCTCAAATGCAGGCGAAACTAACGAGTTAGATTCAAATCCTTGCGAAACACATGATTTAGCTGCAAATCAATGCGATGTTGAAGGTTTAGCTTCAAATCCATGCGAAACAAATGATTTAGCTTCAGATACTTGCGATATAAGTGATATACCTCCAAATGCAGACGAAACAAACGAGTTAGCTTCAAATCCATGCGAAACAAATGATTTAGCATCAAACACTCGGGATATAAGTGATATAGCTTCAAATGCAGACGAATCAAACGAGTTAGCTTCAAAATGCATGCGATACACATGATTTAGCTTCAAATCAATGCGAAGTAGAAGGCTTAGCTTCAAATCCATGCGGAACAAATGATTTATCTTCAGATAATTGCGTTATAAGCGATATACGTTCAAATGCAGCCGAAACAAACGAGCTGGCTTCAACTCCATGCGACACACATGATTAAGCTTCAAATCAATGCGATGTAGAAGGCTTAGCTTCAAATCCATGCGGAACAAATGATTTAGCTTCAAATGCTTGCGATTTAAGTGATATAGCTTCAAATGCAGGCGAAACAAACAAGTAAGATTCAAATCCATGCGAAACACATAATTTAGCTGCAAATCAATGCGATGTAGAAGGTATAGCTTCAAGTCAAAGCGAAACACATGATTTAGCACATGAACTTGCGATATAAGTGATATAGCTTCAAATGCAGGGGAAACAAACGAGTTAGCTTCAAATGCATGCAAAACACATGATTCAGCTTCAAATCAAAGCGATGTAGATCGTTTAGCTTTAAATCCAAGCGAATCAAATGATGTAGCGTTACACATTTGGGATATAAGTGATATAGCTTCAAATGCAGACGAAACAAACGAGCTAGCTTCACATCCAAGCGAATCAAATGATTTAGCTTCAAATCAATTCGAAGTAGAAGGCTTAGCTTCAAATCGATGCGGAACAAATGATTTTGCTTCAAATACTTGCGATATAAGTGATATAGATTCAACTGCAGGCCAAACAAACGAGTTAGCTTCAAATCCATGCGACACACATGATTAAGCTTCAAATCAATGCGATGTAGAAGGCTCAGCTTCAAATCCATGCGGAATAAATGATTTAGCTCCAAATGCTTGCGATATAAGTGATATAGATTCTACTGCAGGCTAAACGAACGAGTTAGCTGCAAATCCATGCGAAACACATGATTTAGCTACAAATCTATGCGATGTAATAGGTTTAGCTTCAAATCCATGCGACACAAATGATTTAGTTTCAGATACTTGCGATATAAGTGATATACCTCCAAATGCAGACGAAACAAACGAGTTTGCTGCAAATCCATGCAAAACACATGATTAAGCTTCAAATCAATGCTGTGTGGAAGGTTTAACTTCAAATCCATGCGAAACAAATGATTTAGTATCAGATACTTGCGGTATAAATGATATAGCTTCAAATGCAGGGGATACAAACGAATTAGCTTCAAATCCATGCAAAACACATGATTAAGCTTCAAATCAATGCTATGAGGAAGGTTTAGCTTCAAATCCATGCGACACAAATGATTTATCTTTAGATACTTGCGATATAAGTGATATAGCTTCAAATGAGGACGAAACAAACGAGTTAGCTTCAAATCCAAGCGAAGCACATGATTTAGCTTCAAATCAATGCGATGTAGAAGGTTTAGCTACAAATCCATGCGAAACAAATGATTTAGCTTCAAACACTTGGGATATAAGTGATATAGCTTCAAATGCAGACGAAACAGATGAGTTAGCTTCAAATCCATGCCAAACACATGATTTAGCTTCAAATCAATGCGATGTACAAGGTTTGGCTTCAAATCCATGCGAAACAAATGATTTAGCATGAGATACTTGCGATATAACTGATATAACTTCAACTGCAGGGGAAACAAACGAATTAGCAACAAATCCATGCAAAACACATGATTTAGCTTCAAATCAATGCGATGTAGAAGGTTTAGCTTCATATTCATGCGCAACAAATGATTTAGCTTCAGATACTTGCGATATAAGTGATATAGCATCAAATGCAGGCGAAACGAACGAGTTAGCTTCAAATCCATGCGAAACACATGATTTAGCTGCAAATCAATGCGATGTAGAAGGTTTAGACTCAAATCCAAGCGAAACAAATGATTTAGCATCAGATACTTGCGATATAACACATATAGCTTCAAATGCGGAAGGCACAAACGAGTTAGCTTCTTATCCAAGCGAAACACATGATATAGCTTCAAATCAATGCGATTTAGAAGGTTTAGCTTCAAATCCATGCGGAACAAATGATTTAGCTTCACACACTTCGGATATATGTGATATAGCTGCAGCTGCATGCGAAACAAACGAGTTAGCTTCAAATCCATGAGAAGCACATCATTTGGGCTTCAAATCAATGCGATGTAGAAGGTTTAGCTTCAAATTCATGCGCAACAAATGATTTAGCTTCAGATACTTGCGATATAAGTGATATAGCATCAAATGCAGGCGAAACGAACGAGTTAGCTTCAAATCCATGCGAAACACATGATTTAGCTGCAAATCAATGCGATGTAGAAGGTTTAGACTCAAATCCATGCGAAACAAATGATTTAGCATCAGATACTTGCGATATAACACATATAGCTTCAAATGCGGAAGGCACAAACGAGTTAGCTTCTTATCCAAGCGAAACACATGATATAGCTTCAAATCAATGCGATTTAGAAGGTTTAGCTTCAAATCCATGCGGAACAAATGATTTAGCTTCACACACTTCGGATATATGTGATATAGATTCAACTGCATGCGAAACAAACGAGTTAGCTTCAAATCCATGAGAAACACATGATTTAGCTTCAAATCAATGCGATGTAGAAGTTTTAGCATCAAATCCATGCAAAACACATGATTTAGCTTCAAATCAATGCGATGTAGAAGGTTTAGCTTGAAAACAATGCGATGCGGAAGGTTTAGCTTCAAATCAATGCGACACAAATGACTTAGCATCAGATACATGCGATATATGTGATATAGCTTCAAATGCAGGAGAAACAAAGGAGTTAGGTTCAAATCCATGCAAAACACATGATTAAGTTTCAAATCGATGCGAAGTAGAAGGCTTAGCTTCAAATCCATGCGAAACCAATGATTTAGCTTCATATATTTGCGATATAAGTAATATAGCTTCAAATGCAGGGAAATAAACGAGTTAGCCTGAAAACCTTGCAAAACACATGATTAAGCCTCAAATCAATGCTGTGTGGAAGGTCTAGATTCAAGTCCACGCGAAACAAATGATGTAGCTTCAAACACTTGGGATATAAGTGATATAGATTCAATTGCAGACGAAACAAACGAGTTAGCTTCAAATCCATGCGAAACACATGAATTAGCTTCAAATCAATGGGAAGTAGAAGCCTTAGCTTCAAATACATGCGGAACAAATGATTTAGATTCAAACGCTTGGGTTATAAGTGATATAGCTTCATTTGCAGACGCAAAAAACGAGCTAGCTTCAACTCCATGCATATCAGATGATTTATATTAAAAATCATGCGAAACACATGGATTAGCTTCAAATTCGTGCGAAACAAATGATTTAGCCTCAAATCCAAGCGAAATACATGTTTTAGCCTTAAATCAATGCGATGTGGCAGGTTTAGCTTCAAATCCAAGCGACAAACATGATTTAGCATCATATACTTGCGATATAAGTGATACAGCTTCAAATGCAGGGGATACAAAGGAGCTAGCTTCAAAACCATGCGGAACACATGATTTAGCTGCAAATCAATGCAATGTAGAAGGTATAGCTTCAAATCGAAGCGAAACAAATGATTTAGCATCAGATACTTGCGATATAACTGAAATAGCTTCAAATGCAGGGGAAACCGACTAGTTAGCATCAAATCAATGCAAAACACATGATTTAGCAGCAAATCAATGTGATTTAGAAGGTTTAGCTTCAAATCCATGCGAAACCAATGATTTAGCTTGAGATACTTGCGATATAAGTGACATAGCTTCAAAAACAGACGAAACAAACGAGTTAGATTCAAATCCATGCGAAACACCCGATTTAGCAGCAAATCAATGCGAGGTAGAAGGCTTAGCTGCAAATCCATGCGACACAAATGATTTAGCTTTAGATACTTGCGATATAAGTGATATAGCTTCAATTGTAGGGGAAACAAACGAGTTAGCTTCATTTCCATGCGAAACACATGATTTAGCTTCAAATCAATGCGATGTAGAAGGATTAGCTTCAAATCCATGCGAAGCAAATGATTGAGCTTCAAACACTTGGGATAAATGTGATATAGCTTCAAATGGAGACGAAACAATCGAGTTAGCTTCAAATCCATGCGAAACACATGAATTAGCTTCAAATCAATGCGATGTAGAAAGTTTAGCTTCAAATCCATGCGAAAAAAATGATTTAGCATCAGATACTTGCGATATTAGTGATATAGTTTCAAATGCAGACGAAACAAACGAGTTAGCTTCAAATCCATGCGAAACACATGATTTAGCTGCAAATCAATGCGATGTTCAAGGTTTAGCTGCAAATTCATGCGAAACAAATGATTTAGCTTCAGATACTTGCGATATAAGTGATATAGCCAGAAATGCAGGGGAAACAAACGAGTTAGCCTCCAATCCATGCGAAACACATGAATCAGCTTCAAATCAATGCGATGTAGAAGGTTTTTCTTCAAATCCATGCGAAAAAAATGATTTAGCATCAGATACTTGCGATATAAGTGATATAGTTTCAAATGCAGACGAAACAAACGAGTTAGCTTCAAATCCATGCGAAACACATGATTTAGCTGCAAATCAATGCCATGTTGAAGGTTTAGCTGCAAATTCATGCGGAACAAATGATTTAGCTTCAGATACTTGCGATATAAATGATATAACGTCAAATGCAGATGGAACAAACGAGTTAGCTTCAAATTCATGCGAAACACATGATTTAGCATCAAATCAATGCGATGTAGAAGGATTAGCTTCAAATCCATGCGAAACAAATGATTTAGCTTCAAATACTTGCGATATAAGTGATATAGCCTGAAATGCAGGGGAAACAAACGAGTTAGCTTCCAATCCATGCGAAACACATGAATCAGCTTCAAATCAATGCGATGTAGAAGGTTTTGCTTCAAATCCATGCGAAATACATGATTTAGCTGCAAATCAAAGCGATGTAGAAGGTTTAGCTTCAAATCCATGCGAAACAAATGATTTACCTTCAGATACTTGCGATATAAGTGATATAGTTTCAAATGCAGACGAAACAAACTAGTTAGCTTCAAATCCATGCAAAACACATGATTAAGCTTCAAATCAGTGCTATGTAGAAGGTTTAGCTTCAAATTAATGCGACACAAATGATTTAGCTTCAGATACTTGCGATATAAGTGACATAGCTTCAAATGCAGGGGAAACGAACGAGCTAGCTTCAAAAACTTGGGATATAAGTGATATAGCTTCAAATGCAGACGGAACAACCGAGATAGCTTCAAATCCCTGCGAAACACATGATTTAGCTGCAAATCAATGCGATTTAGAAGGTTTTGCTTCAAAACCATGCGAAACAAATGATTTACCTTCAGATACTTGCGATATAAGTGATATAGTTTCAAGTGCGGACGAAACAAACTAGTTAGCTTCAAATCCATGCGAATCACATGATTTAGCTTCAGATAATTGCGATATTAGTAATATAGTTTCAAATGCAGATGGAACAAACGAGATAGCTTCAAATTCATGCGAAACACATGATTTAGCATCAAATCAATGCGATGTAGAAGGATTAGCTTCAAAACCATGCGAAGCAAATGATTGAGCTTCAAACACTTTGGATATAGGGGCTATAGCTTCAACTGCAGACGAATCAAACGAGTTAGATTCAAGTCCATGAGAAACACATGATTTAGCTGCAAATCAATGCGATGTTGAAGGTTTAGCTGCAAATTCATGCGAAACAAATGATTTAGCTTCAGATACTTGCGATATAAGTGATATAGCCTCAAATGCAGGGGAAACAAACGAGTTAGCTTCCAATCCATGCGAAACACATGAATTAGCTTCAAATCAATGCGATGTAGAAGGTTTAGCTTCAAATCCATGCGAAAAAAATGATTTAGCATCAGATACTTGCGATATAAGTGATATAGTTTCAAATGCAGACGAAACAAACGAGTTAGCTTCAAATCCATGCGAAACACATGATTTAGCTGCAAATCAATGCGATGTTGAAGGTTTAGCTGCAAATTCATGCGAAACAAATGATTTAGCTTCAGATACTTGCGATATAAGTGATATAGCCTCAAATGCAGGGGAAACAAACGAGTTAGCTTCCAATCCATGCGAAACACATGAATTAGCTTCAAATCAATGCGATGTAGAAGGTTTAGCTTCAAATCCATGCGAAAAAAATGATTTAGCATCAGATACTTGCGATATAAGTGATATAGTTTCAAATGCAGACGAAACAAACGAGTTAGCTTCAAATCCATGCGAAACACATGATTTAGCTGCAAATCAATGCGATGTTCAAGGTTTAGCTGCAAATTCATGCGAACTCAAATGATTTAGCTTCAGATACTTGCGATATAAGTGATATAGCCTCAAATGCAGGGGAAACAAACGAGTTAGCTTCCAATCCATGCGAAACACATGAATTAGCTCCAAATCAATGCGATGTAGAAGGTTTAGCTTCAAATCCATGCGAAACAAATGATTTAGCTTCAGATACTTGCGGTATAAGCGATATAGCATCAAATGCAGACGAATCAAACGTGTTAGCTTCAAGTCCATGCGAAATACATGAATTAGCACCAAATCAATGCGATGTAGAAGGTTTAGCTTCAAATCCATGCGAAACAAATGATTTACCTTCAGATACTTGCGATATAAGTGATATAGTTTCAAATACAGACGAAACAAACTAGTTAGCTTCAAATCCATGCAAAACACATGATTAAGCTTCAAATCAGTGCTATGTAGAAGGTTTAGCTTCAAATTAATGCGACACAAATGATTTAGCTTCAGATACTTGCGATATAAGTGACATAGCTTCAAATGCAGGGGAAACGAACGAGCTAGCTTCAAAAACTTGGGATGTAAGTGATATAGCTTCAAATGCAGACGGAACAACCGAGATAGCTTCAAATCCCTGCGAAACACATGATTTAGCTGCAAATCAATGCGATTTAGAAGGTTTTGCTTCAAATCCATGCGAAACAAATGATTTACCTTCAGATACTTGCGATATAAGTGATATAGTTTCAAGTGCGGACGAAACAAACTAGTTAGCTTCAAATCCATGCGAATCACATGATTTAGCTTCAGATAATTGCGATATTAGTAAAATAGCTTCAAATGCAGATGGAACAAACGAGTTAGCTTCAAATTCATGCGAAACACATGATTTAGCATCAAATCAATGCGATGTAGAAGGATTAGCTTCAAAACCATGCGAAGCAAATGATTGAGCTTCAAACACTTTGGATATAGGGGCTATAGCTTCAACTGCAGACGAATCAAACGAGTTAGATTCAAGTCCATGAGAAACACATGATTTAGCTGCAAATCAATGCGATGTTGAAGGTTTAGCTGCAAATTCATGCGAAACAAATGATTTAGCTTCAGATACTTGCGATATAAGTGATATAGCCTCAAATGCAGGGGAAACAAACGAGTTAGCTTCCAATCCATGCGAAACACATGAATTAGCTTCAAATCAATGCGATGTAGAAGGTTTAGCTTCAAATCCATGCGAAAAAAATGATTTAGCATCAGATACTTGCGATATAAGTGATATAGTTTCAAATGCAGACGAAACAAACGAGTTAGCTTCAAATCCATGCGAAACACATGATTTAGCTGCAAATCAATGCGATGTTCAAGGTTTAGCTGCAAATTCATGCGAACTCAAATGATTTAGCTTCAGATACTTGCGATATAAGTGATATAGCCTCAAATGCAGGGGAAACAAACGAGTTAGCTTCCAATCCATGCGAAACACATGAATTAGCTCCAAATCAATGCGATGTAGAAGGTTTAGCTTCAAATCCATGCGAAAAAAATGATTTAGCATCAGATACTTGCGATATAAGTGATATAGTTTCAAATGCAGACGAAACAAACGAGTTAGCTTCAAATCCATGCGAAACACATGATTTAGCTGCAAATCAATGCGATGTTGAAGGTTTAGCTGCAAATTCATGCGGAACAAATGATTTAGCTTCAGATACTTGCGATATAAATGATATAGTTTCAAATGCAGACGAGACAAACGAGTTAGCTTCAAATCCATGCGAAACACATGATTTAGCTGCAAATTAATGCGATGTTCAAGGTTTAGCTGCAAATTCATGCGAAACAAATGATTTAGCTTCAGATACTTGCGATATAAGTGATATAGCCTCAAATGCAGGGGAAACAAACGAGTTAGCTTCCAATCCATGCGAAACACATGAATTAGCTTCAAATCAATGCGATGTAGAAGGTTTAGCTTCAAATCCATGCGAAAAAAATGATTTAGCATCAGATACTTGCGATATAAGTGATATAACTTCAAATGCAGGCGAAACAAACGAGTTAGCTTCCAATCCATGCGAAACACATGAATCAGCTTCAAATCAATGCGATGTAGAAGGTTTTGCTTCAAATCCATGCGAAAAATATGATTTAGCATCAGATACTTGCGATATAAGTGATATAGTTTCAAATGCAGACGAAACAAACGAGTTAGCTTCAAATCCATGCGAAACACATGATTTAGCTGCAAATCAATGCCATGTTGAAGGTTTAGCTGCAAATTCATGCGGAACAAATGATTTAGCTTCAGATACTTGCGATATAAGTGATATAGCTTCAAATGCAGGGGAATCAAACGGGTTAGCTTCAAATCCATGCGGAACAACTGATTTAGCTTCAAACAGTTGGGATATACGTGATATAGCTTCAAATGCGGACGAAACAAAAGAGTTAGCTTCAAATCAATGCGAAAGTAGTAGGTTTAGCTTCAAATCCGTGCGAAAAAAAGATTTAGCATAGATACTTGCGACATAAGGGATATAGTTTCAAATTCAGGGGATACGAACGAGTTAGCTTCAAATCCATGCAACACAAATGATTTAGCTTCAGATACTTGCGATATAAGCGATATAGCATCAAATGCAGACGAATCAAACGAGTTAGCTTCAAGTCCATGCGAAATACATGATTTAGCTGCAAATCAAAGCGATGTAGAAGGTTTAGCTTCAAATCCATGCGAAACAAATGATTTACCTTCAGATACTTGCGATATAAGTGATATAGTTTCAAATACAGACGAAACAAACTAGTTAGCTTCAAATCCATGCAAAACACATGATTAAGCTTCAAATCAGTGCTATGTAGAAGGTTTAGCTTCAAATTAATGCGACACAAATGATTTAGCTTCAGATACTTGCGATATAAGTGACATAGCTTCAAATGCAGGGGAAACGAACGAGCTAGCTTCAAAAACTTGGGATATAAGTGATATAGCTTCAAATGCAGACGGAACAACCGAGATAGCTTCAAATCCCTGCGAAACACATGATTTAGCTGCAAATCAATGCGATTTAGAAGGTTTTGCTTCAAAACCATGCGAAACAAATGATTTACCTTCAGATACTTGCGATATAAGTGATACAGTTTCAAGTGCGGACGAAACAAACTAGTTAGCTTCAAATCCATGCGAATCACATGATTTAGCTTCAGATAATTGCGATATTAGTAATATAGTTTCAAATGCAGATGGAACAAACGAGATAGCTTCAAATTCATGCGAAACACATGATTTAGCATCAAATCAATGCGATGTAGAAGGATTAGCTTCAAAACCATGCGAAGCAAATGATTGAGCTTCAAACACTTTGGATATAGGGGCTATAGCTTCAACTGCAGACGAATCAAACGAGTTAGATTCAAGTCCATGAGAAACACATGATTTAGCTGCAAATCAATGAGATGTTGAAGGTTTAGCTGCAAATTCATGCGAAACAAATGATTTAGCTTCAGATACTTGCGATATAAGTGATATAGCCTCAAATGCAGGGGAAACAAACGAGTTAGCTTCCAATCCATGCGAAACACATGAATTAGCTTCAAATCAATGCGATGTAGAAGGTTTAGCTTCAAATCCATGCGAAAAAAATGATTTAGCATCAGATACTTGCGATATAAGTGATATAGTTTCAAATGCAGACGAAACAAACGAGTTAGCTTCAAATCCATGCGAAACACATGATTTAGCTGCAAATCAATGCGATGTTCAAGGTTTAGCTGCAAATTCATGCGAAACAAATGATTTAGCTTCAGATACTTGCGATATAAGTGATATAGCCTCAAATGCAGGGGAAACAAACGAGTTAGCTTCCAATCCATGCGAAACACATGAATTAGCTTCAAATCAATGCGATGTAGAAGGTTTAGCTTCAAATCCATGCGAAAAAAATGATTTAGCATCAGATACTTGCGATATAAGTGATATAGTTTCAAATGCAGACGAAACAAACGAGTTAGCTTCAAATCCATGCGAAACACATGATTTAGCTGCAAATCAATGCGATGTTGAAGGTTTAGCTGCAAATTCATGCGGAACAAATGATTTAGCTTCAGATACTTGCGATATAAATGATATAGTTTCAAATGCAGACGAGACAAACGAGTTAGCTTCAAATCCATGCGAAACACATGATTTAGCTGCAAATTAATGCGATGTTCAAGGTTTAGCTGCAAATTCATGCGAAACAAATGATTTAGCTTCAGATACTTGCGATATAAGTGATATAGCCTCAAATGCAGGGGAAACAAACGAGTTAGCTTCCAATCCATGCGAAACACATGAATTAGCTTCAAATCAATGCGATGTAGAAGGTTTAGCTTCAAATCCATGCGAAAAAAATGATTTAGCATCAGATACTTGCGATATAAGTGATATAACTTCAAATGCAGGCGAAACAAACGAGTTAGCTTCCAATCCATGCGAAACACATGAATCAGCTTCAAATCAATGCGATGTAGAAGGTTTTGCTTCAAATCCATGCGAAAAATATGATTTAGCATCAGATACTTGCGATATAAGTGATATAGTTTCAAATGCAGACGAAACAAACGAGTTAGCTTCAAATCCATGCGAAACACATGATTTAGCTGCAAATCAATGCCATGTTGAAGGTTTAGCTGCAAATTCATGCGGAACAAATGATTTAGCTTCAGATACTTGCGATATAAGTGATATAGCTTCAAATGCAGGGGAATCAAACGGGTTAGCTTCAAATCCATGCGGAACAACTGATTTAGCTTCAAACAGTTGGGATATACGTGATATAGCTTCAAATGCGGACGAAACAAAAGAGTTAGCTTCAAATCAATGCGAAAGTAGTAGGTTTAGCTTCAAATCCGTGCGAAAAAAAGATTTAGCATAGATACTTGCGACATAAGGGATATAGTTTCAAATTCAGGGGATACGAACGAGTTAGCTTCAAATCCATGCAACACAAATGATTTAGCTTCAGATACTTGCGATATAAGCGATATAGCATCAAATGCAGACGAATCAAACGAGTTAGCTTCAAGTCCATGCGAAATACATGATTTAGCTGCAAATCAAAGCGATGTAGAAGGTTTAGCTTCAAATCCATGCGAAACAAATGATTTACCTTCAGATACTTGCGATATAAGTGATATAGTTTCAAATACAGACGAAACAAACTAGTTAGCTTCAAATCCATGCAAAACACATGATTAAGCTTCAAATCAGTGCTATGTAGAAGGTTTAGCTTCAAATTAATGCGACACAAATGATTTAGCTTCAGATACTTGCGATATAAGTGACATAGCTTCAAATGCAGGGGAAACGAACGAGCTAGCTTCAAAAACTTGGGATATAAGTGATATAGCTTCAAATGCAGACGGAACAACCGAGATAGCTTCAAATCCCTGCGAAACACATGATTTAGCTGCAAATCAATGCGATTTAGAAGGTTTTGCTTCAAAACCATGCGAAACAAATGATTTACCTTCAGATACTTGCGATATAAGTGATACAGTTTCAAGTGCGGACGAAACAAACTAGTTAGCTTCAAATCCATGCGAATCACATGATTTAGCTTCAGATAATTGCGATATTAGTAATATAGTTTCAAATGCAGATGGAACAAACGAGATAGCTTCAAATTCATGCGAAACACATGATTTAGCATCAAATCAATGCGATGTAGAAGGATTAGCTTCAAAACCATGCGAAGCAAATGATTGAGCTTCAAACACTTTGGATATAGGGGCTATAGCTTCAACTGCAGACGAATCAAACGAGTTAGATTCAAGTCCATGAGAAACACATGATTTAGCTGCAAATCAATGAGATGTTGAAGGTTTAGCTGCAAATTCATGCGAAACAAATGATTTAGCTTCAGATACTTGCGATATAAGTGATATAGCCTCAAATGCAGGGGAAACAAACGAGTTAGCTTCCAATCCATGCGAAACACATGAATTAGCTTCAAATCAATGCGATGTAGAAGGTTTAGCTTCAAATCCATGCGAAAAAAATGATTTAGCATCAGATACTTGCGATATAAGTGATATAGTTTCAAATGCAGACGAAACAAACGAGTTAGCTTCAAATCCATGCGAAACACATGATTTAGCTGCAAATCAATGCGATGTTGAAGGTTTAGCTGCAAATTCATGCGAAACAAATGATTTAGCTTCAGATACTTGCGATATAAGTGATATAGCCTCAAATGCAGGGGAAACAAACGAGTTAGCTTCCAATCCATGCGAAACACATGAATTAGCTTCAAATCAATGCGATGTAGAAGGTTTAGCTTCAAATCCATGCGAAAAAAATGATTTAGCATCAGATACTTGCGATATAAGTGATATAGTTTCAAATGCAGACGAAACAAACGAGTTAGCTTCAAATCCATGCGAAACACATGATTTAGCTGCAAATCAATGCGATGTTCAAGGTTTAGTTGCAAATTCATGCGAACTCAAATGATTTAGCTTCAGATACTTGCGATATAAGTGATATAGCCTCAAATGCAGGGGAAACAAACGAGTTAGCTTCCAATCCATGCGAAACACATGAATTAGCTCCAAATCAATGCGATGTAGAAGGTTTAGCTTCAAATCCATGCGAAACAAATGATTTAGCTTCAGATACTTGCGGTATAAGCGATATAGCATCAAATGCAGACGAATCAAACGTGTTAGCTTCAAGTCCATGCGAAATACATGAATTAGCACCAAATCAATGCGATGTAGAAGGTTTAGCTTCAAATCCATGCGAAACAAATGATTTACCTTCAGATACTTGCGATATAAGTGATATAGTTTCAAATACAGACGAAACAAACTAGTTAGCTTCAAACCCATGCAAAACACATGATTAAGCTTCAAATCAGTGCTATGTAGAAGGTTTAGCTTCAAATTAATGCGACACAAATGATTTAGCTTCAGATACTTGCGATATAAGTGACATAGCTTCAAATGCAGGGGAAACGAACGAGCTAGCTTCAAAAACTTGGGATGTAAGTGATATAGCTTCAAATGCAGACGGAACAACCGAGATAGCTTCAAATCCCTGCGAAACACATGATTTAGCTGCAAATCAATGCGATTTAGAAGGTTTTGCTTCAAATCCATGCGAAACAAATGATTTACCTTCAGATACTTGCGATATAAGTGATATAGTTTCAAGTGCGGACGAAACAAACTAGTTAGCTTCAAATCCATGCGAATCACATGATTTAGATTCAGATAATTGCGATATTAGTAATATAGCTTCAAATGCAGATGGAACAAACGAGTTAGCTTCAAATTCATGCGAAACACATGATTTAGCATCAAATCAATGCGATGTAGAAGGATTAGCTTCAAAACCATGCGAAGCAAATGATTGAGCTTCAAACACTTTGGATATAGGGGCTATAGCTTCAACTGCAGACGAATCAAACGAGTTAGATTCAAGTCCATGAGAAACACATGATTTAGCTGCAAATCAATGCGATGTTGAAGGTTTAGCTGCAAATTCATGCGAAACAAATGATTTAGCTTCAGATACTTGCGATATAAGTGATATAGCCTCAAATGCAGGGGAAACAATCGAGTTAGCTTCCAATCCATGCGAAACACATGAATTAGCTTCAAATCAATGCGATGTAGAAGGTTTAGCTTCAAATCCATGCGAAAAAAATGATTTAGCATCAGATACTTGCGATATAAGTGATATAGTTTCAATGCAGACGAAACAAACGAGTTAGCTTCAAATCCATGCGAAACACATGATTTAGCTGCAAATCAATGCGATGTTCAAGGTTTAGCTGCAAATTCATGCGAACTCAAATGATTTAGCTTCAGATACTTGCGATATAAGTGATATAGCCTCAAATGCAGGGGAAACAAACGAGTTAGCTTCCAATCCATGCGAAACACATGAATTAGCTCCAAATCAATGCGATGTAGAAGGTTTAGCTTCAAATCCATGCGAAAAAAATGATTTAGCATCAGATACTTGCGATATTAGTGATATAGTTTCAAATGCAGACGAAACAAACGAGTTAGCTTCAAATCCATGCGAAACACATGATTTAGCTGCAAATCAATGCGATGTTGAAGGTTTAGCTGCAAATTCATGCGGAACAAATGATTTAGCTTCAGATACTTGCGATATAAATGATATAGTTTCAAATGCAGACGAGACAAACGAGATAGCTACAAATCCATGCGAAACACATGATTTAGCTGCAAATCAATGCGATGTTCAAGGTTTAGCTGCAAATTTATGCGAAACAAATGATTTAGCTTCAGATACTTGCGATATAAGTGATATAGCCTCAAATGCAGGGGAAACAAACGAGTTAGCTTCCAATCCATGCGAAACACATGAATTAGCTTCAAATCAATGCGATGTGGAAGGTTTAGCTTCAAATCAATGCGACACAAATGACTTAGCATCAGATACATGCGATATAAGTGATATAACTTCAAATGCAGGCGAAACAAACGAGTTAGCTTCAAATCCATGCAAAACACATGATTAAGCTTCAAATCGATGCGAAGTAGAAGGCTTAGCATCAAATCCATGCAAATCAAATGGTTTCGAGTCAAACACTTGTGATATACATGATTTAACTTCAACTGCATTTGAAACAAACGAGTTAGATTCAAATCCTTGCGAAACACAAGATTTAACTTCGAATCAATGCAGAGTAGAATGCTTAGCTTGAAATCCATGAGAAACGAATAGTTTAGCATCAAAAACCTGTTTTATACGTGATTCGTCTTCAACTGCATGTCAAACAATCGTCTTAGCTTCAAATACAAGCGAAACACATTATTCAGCTTCAAATCAATGCGAAGTAGAAGGCTTAGCTTCAAATCCATGCAAATCAAATGGTTTCGAGTCAAACACTTGTGATATACATGATGTAACTTCAACTGCATGCGAAACAAACGAGTTAGCTTCAAATGCTTGCGAAACACATGATTTAGCTTCAAATTCATTCGAAACACATGGTTTAGCTTAATATTCATGCGAAACAAATGGTTCAGCTTCAAATGCTTGTGATATACATGATTTAACTTCAACTGCATTTGAAACAAACGAGTTAGATTCAAATCCTTGCGAAACACAAGATTTAACTTCGAATCAATGCAGAGTAGAATGCTTAGCTTGAAATCCATGAGAAACGAATAGTTTTAGCATCAAAAACCTGTTTTATACGTGATTCGTCTTCAACTGCATGTCAAACAATCGTCTTAGCTTCAAATACAAGCGAAACACATTATTCAGCTTCAATCAATGCGAAGTAGAAGGCTTAGCTTCAAATCCATGCAAATCAAATGGTTTCGAGTCAAACACTTGTGATATACATGATGTAACTTCAACTGCATGCGAAACAAACGAGTTAGCTTCAAATGCTTGCGAAACACATGATTTAGCTTCAAATTCATTCGAAACACATGGTTTAGCTTAATATTCATGCGAAACAAATGGTTCAGCTTCAAATGCTTGTGATATACATGATTTAGCTTCAACTGCATGTGAAACAAACGTGATAGCTTCAAATTCAAGCGAGAAACATTATTCAGCTTGAAATCAATGCGAAGTAGAAGGCTTAGCTTCAAATTCTTGCGATCAAGCGCTTTAGCTTCAGATACTTGTGATATACATGATTTAGCTTCAACTGCATGCGAACCAAACGAGTTAGCTTCAAATCCAAGCCAAAGACATGATTTAGCTTCAAATCAATGCGAAGTAGAAGGCTTAGCTTCACATCCATGCGAAGCGTATAGTTTAGCTTCAAATACTTGTTTTATATACGATTCAGCTTCAACTGCATGCAAAACAAACGAGTTTGTTTCAAATCCGAGCGAAGCACATGATTTAGCATCAAATTAATGCGAAGTAGGAGGCATAGCTTCAAATCCATGCGAACCAAATGGTTTAGCTTCAAACACTTGGGATATAAGTGAGATAGCTTCAAATGCAGACGATACAAACGAGATAGCTTCAAATCCATGCGAAACACATGATTAAACTGAAAATCAATGCGATGTAGAAGGTTTAGCTTCAAAGCCATGCGAAACAAGTGATTTAGCTTCAGATACTTACGATATAAGTGATATAGCATCAATGCAGGCGAAACGAACGAGTTAGCTGCAAATCCATGCGAAACACATGTTAAAGCTGCAAATCAAAGCGATGTTGAAGGTTTAGCTTCAAATCCATGCGAAACAAATGATTTAGCTTCAGATACTAGCGATATATGTGATATTGCTTCAAGTGCAGACGAAACAAACGAGTTAGCTTCAAATCCATGCGGAACACATGATTTAGCTTAAAATTCATGCGATTTAGATGGTTTAGCTTCAAATCCATGCGAAACAAAAGATTTAGCTTCAAATACTTGGGATATAAGTGATATAGCTTCAAATGCAGACGAAACAAACAAGTTAGCTTCAAATCCATGCGAAACACATGATTTAGCAGCAAATCAATGCGATGTAGAAGGTTTAGCTTCAAAACCATGCGAAACAAATGATTTTGCTTCAAACACTTGGGATATAAGTGATATAGCATCAAATGCAGGCGAAACGAACGAGTTAGCTGCAAATCCATGCGAAACACATAATATAGCTGCAAATCAAAGCGATGTTGAAGGTTTAGCTTCAAATACATGCGAAAAAAATGATTTAGCTTCAGATACTAGCGATATATGTGATATTGCTTCAAGTGCAGACGAAACAAACAAGTTGGCTTCAAAATCCATGCCATACACATGATTTAGCTTCAAATCAATGCGATGGGGAAGGTTTAGCATCAAATCCATGCGGAATAAATGATTTAGCTTCAAATACTTGCGATGTACGTGATATAGATTCAACTGCAGGCGAAACAAACGAGTTAGCTTCAAATCCATACGAAACACATGATTTAGCTTCAAATCAATGCGATGTAGAAGGTATAGCTACAAATTCATGCGGAACAAATGATTTAGCTTCAAATCAATGTGATATAGAAGGTTTAACTACAAATCCATGCGAAACAAATGATTTATCATCAAACGCTTGGGATATAAGTGATATAGCTTGAATTGCAAACGAATCAGACGAGTTAGCTTCAAAATTCGTGCGATACACATCATTTAGCTTTAAATCCATGCGAAACAAATGATTTAGGTTCAGATACTTGCGATATAAGTGATATAGCTACAAATGCAGGAGAACCAAACGGGTTAGCTTCAAATCCATGCGAAACACATGATTTAGCTGCAAATCAATGCGATGTAGAAGGTTTAGCTTCAAATCCATGCGAAACAAATGATTTAGCATCAGATACTTGCGATGTAACTGATATAGATTCAAATGCAGGGAAACAAACGAGTTGGCATAAAATCCATGCAAAACACATGATTTAGCTTCAAATCAATGCGATGTAGAAGATTTAGCTTCAAATCCATGCGAAACAAATGATTTAGCATCAGATACTTGCGATGTAACTGATATAGCTTCAAATGCAGGGGAAACAAACGAGTTCGCATAAAATCCATGCAAAACCTTGAATTAGCTTCAAATCAATGCGATGTAGAGGGTATAGCTCCAAATCCATGCGAAACACATGATTTAGCTTCAAATCAATGAGATGTATAGGGTTTAGCTTCAAATCAATGAGATGTAGAAGGTTTAGCTTCAAATCCATGCGGAACAAATGATTTAGCTTCAGATAGTTGCGTTATAAGCGATATACGTTCAAATGCAGACAAAACAAACGAGCTAGCTGCAAATCAACGCGATGTAAAAAGTTTAGCTTCAAATCCAAGCGAAACACATGATTTAGCTTCCAATCAATGCGATTTAGAAGGTTTAGATTCAAATCCATGCGGAACAAATGATTTAGCTTCAGATACTTGCGATATATGTGATATGGCGTCAAATTCAGGCGACACAAACGAACTAGAATTAAATCCAAGCGAATCACATGATTTAGCTTCAAATCAATGCGATGTAGAAGGTTTAGCTTCAAATCCATGCGAAACAAATGATCTAGGTTCAGATACTTGCGATATATTGATATTGCTTCAAATGCAGGTGAAACCAACGAGTTAGCTTCAAATCCATGCGAAACACATGATTTAGCTTCAAATCAATGCGGTGTAGAAGGTTTAGCTTCAAATCCATGCGAAACAAAAGATTTAGCAACAGATACTTGCGATAAAACTGATATAGCTTCAAATGCAGGGGAAACAAACGAGTTAGCAACAAATCCATGCGAAACAAATGATTTAGCATCAAACACTTGGGATATCCAAGCAAAACACATGATTTAGCTTCAAATCAATGCGATGTAGAACGCTTAGCTTCAAATCCATGCGAAACAAATGATTTAGGTTCAGATACTTGCGATATAAGTGATATAGCTAAAAATGCAGGAGAACCAAACGAGATAGCATCAAATCCATGCAAAACACATGATTTAGTTTCAAATCAATGCGACGTAGAAGGTTTAGCTTCAAATCCAAGCGAAACACATTATTTAGCTTCAAATCAATGCGATGTAGAAGGTTTAGCTTCAAATCCATGCGAAACAAATGATCTAGGTTCAGATACTTGCGATATATTGATATTGCTTCAAATGCAGGTGAAACCAACAAGTTAGCTTCAAATCCATGCGAAACACATGATTTAGCTTCAAATCAATGCGGTGTAGAAGGTTTAGCTTCAAATCCATGCGAAACGAATGATTTAGCATCAGATACTTGCGATATAAGTGATATAGCTTCAAATGCAGACGAAACAAACGAGTTAGATCCAAATCCGTGCGATACACATGATTTAGCTTCAAATCAATGCGATGTACAAGGTTTAGCTTCAAATCCAAGCGAAACACATGAGTTGAATTCAAATCAATGCGATGTAGAAGGTTTTGCATCAAATCCATGCAGAACAAATGATTTACCTTCAAATACTTGCGATGTAAATGATATAGATTCAACTGCATGCGAAACAAACGAGTTAGCATAAAATTCAGGAAAAAGACATGATTTAGCTTCAAATCAATGCGGAGTAGAAGGCTTAGCTCCAAATCCATGCGAAACGAATAGTTTAGCATCAAATACTTGTTTTATACGTGATTTAGCTTCAACTGCATGCGAAACAAACTAATTAGATTCAAAATCAACAGAAACACATGATTTAACTTCAAATCAATGCGAAGAAGAAGGCGTAGCTTCAAATCCATGCCAATCAAATGGTTTCGCTTCAAATACTTGTGATATACATGATTTAGCTTCAACTGCATGCGAAACAAACGAGTTAGCTTCAAATCGATGCGGAACAAATGATTTTGCTTCAAATACTTGCGATATAAGTGATATACATTCAACTGCAGGTCAAACAAACGAGTTACCTTCAAATCCATGCGAAACACATTATTTAGCTGCAAATCAATGCGATGTAGAAGGTTTAGCTTCAAATCCATTCCAAACAAATGGTTTAGCTACAAATACTTGCGATGTACGTTATTTAGATTTAACTGCATGCGCAACAACCGAGTTAGATTCAAATCCATGCGAAACACATGATTTAGCTTCAAATCTATGCGATGTAAGAAGGTTTAGCTTCAAATCCATGCGAAACCAATGATTTAGGTTCAGATACTTGCGATATAAGTGATATAGATTCAAATGCAGACGAAACAAACGAGATAGCTTCAAATCCATGCGACACAAATGATTTAGTTTCAGACACTTGCGATATATGTGATATAGCTTCAAATGCAGACGAAAGAAACAAGCTAGCTTCAAATCCATGCGAATCAAATGATATATCTTCAAACAGTTGGGATATAAGTGATATAGCTTCAAATGCGCACGAAGCAAACGAGGTCAGCATCAAATCAATGCGAAAGTAGAAGGTTTAGCTTCAAATCCAGGCGAAACAAATGATTTAGCATCAGGTACTTGCGATATAAATGACATAGCTTCAAATGCAGGGTATACAAACGAATTAGCTTCAAATCCATGCGAAACAAATGATTAAGCTTCAAATCAATGCGATGTAGAAGGTTTAGGTTCAAATTCATGCGAAACAAATGATTTAGCTTCAAACACTTGGATATAAGTGATATAGCTTCAAATGCAGACGAAACAAACGAGTTAGCTTCAAAACCTAGCGAAACACATGATTTAGCTTCAAATCAATGCGATGTAGAAGGTTTAGCTACAAATCAATGCGACACAAATGATTTAGGACCAGATACTTGCGATAGAAGTGATATAGCTACAAATGCAGACGAAAGAAACAAGCTAGCTTCAAATCCATGCGAAGCAAATGATTTATCTTCAAACACTTGGGATATAAGTAATATAGCTTCAAATGCAGACGAAACAAACGAGATAGCTTCCAATCCAAGCGAAACACATGATTTAGTTTCAAATGAGTGCGATGTAGAAGGTTTGGCTTCAAATCCAAGCGAAACACATGATTTAGCTTCTAACACTTGGGGTATAAGTGATATAGCTTCAAATGCAGGGGAAACAAACGAGTTAGCTTCAAATCCAAGCGAATCACATGATTTAGCTTTAAATGAGTGCGATGTAGAAGGTTTGGTTTCAAATCCAAGCGAAACACATGATTTAGCTTCAAACACTTGGGATATAAGTGATATAGCTTCAAATGCAGGGGAAACAAACGAGGTAGCTTCAAATCCAAGCGAATCACATGATTTAGCTTCAAATCATTGCGATGCAGAAGGTTTAGCTTGAAACCAATGCAATGTGGAAGGTTTAGCTTCAAATCAATGCGACACAAATGACTTAGCATCAGATACATGCGATATAAGTGATATAGCTTCAAATGCAGGAGAAACAAACGAGTTAGCTTCAAATCCATGCAAAACACATGATTAAGCTTCAAATCGATGCGAAACGAATAGTTTAGCATCAAAAACCTGTTTTATACGTGATTCAGCTTGAACTGCATGTGAAACAATGGGGTTAGCTTCAAATTCAAGCGAAACACATTATTCAGCTTCAAATCAATGCGAAGTAGAAGGCTTAGCTTGAAATCCATGCAAATCAAATGGTTTCGATTCAAACACTTGTGATATACATGATTTAACTTCAACTGCATGCGAAACAAACGAGTTAGCATAAAATTCAGGAAAAAGACATGATTTAGCTTCAAATCAATGCGGAGTAGAAGGCTTAGCTTCAAATCCATGCGAAACGAATAGTTTAGCATCAAATACTTGTTTTATACGTGATTTAGCTTCAACTGCATGCGAAACAAACGAGTTAGCTTCAAATCCATGCGGAACACATGATTTAGCTGCAAATCAATGCGATGTGGAAGGTTTAGATTCAAATCAATGCGACACAAATGACTTAGCATCAGATACATGCGATATAAGTGATATAGCTTCAAATGCAGACGAAACAAACGAGTTAGCTTCAAATCCATGCAAAACACAGGATTTAGCTTCAAATCAATGCGATGTAGAACGTTTAGCTTTAAATCCAAGCGAAACAAATGATGTAGCTTCAAACATTTGGGATATAGGTGATATAAATTCAAATGCAGACGAAACAAACGAGTTAGCTTCACATCCAAGCGAAACACATGATTTAGCTTCAAATCAATGCGAAGTAGAAGTCTTAGCTTCAAATCGATGCGGAACAAATGATTTTGCTTCAAATACTTGCGATATAAGTGATATACATTCAACTGCAGGTCAAACAAGCGAGTTAGCTCCAAATCCATGCGAAACACATTATTTAGCTGCAAATCAATGCGATGTAGAAGGTTTAGCTTCAAATCCATTCCAAACAAATGGTTTAGCTACAAATACTTGCGATGTACGTTATTTAGATTCAACTGCATGCGCAACAACCGAGTTAGGTTCAAATCCAGGCGAAACACATGATTTAGCTTCAAATCTATGCGATGTTAGAAGGTTTAGCTTCAAATCCATGCGAAACCAATGATTTAGGTTCAGATACTTGCGATATAAGTGATATAGATTCAAATGCAGACGAAACAAACGAGATAGCTTCAAATCCATGCGACACAAAAGATTTAGTTTCAGACACTTGCGATATATGTGATATAGCTTCAAATGCAGACGAAAGAAACAAGCTAGCTTCAAATCCATGCGAATCAAATGATTTATCTTCAAACAGTTGGGATATAAGTGATATAGCTTCAAATGCAGGGGAAACACATCATTTAGATGCAAATCAATGCGAAGTAGAAGGCTTAGCTTCAAATCAATGCGACACAAATGATTTAGTTTCAGACACTTGCGATATATGTGATATAGCTTCAAATGCAGACGAAAGAAACAAGCTAGCTTCAAATCCATGCAATCAAATGATTTATCTTCAAACAGTTGGGATATAAGTGATATAGCTTCAAATGCGCACGAAGCAAACGAGTCAGCTTCAAATCAATGCGAAAGTAGAAGGTTTAGCTTCAAATCCAGGCGAAACAAATGATTTAGCATCAGATACTTGCGATATAAATGACATAGCTTCAAATGCAGGGGATACAAACGAATTAGCTTCAAATCCATGCGAAACAAATGATTAAGCTTCAAATCAATGCGATGTAGAAGGTTTAGGTTCAAATTCATGCGAAACAAATGATTTATCTTCAAACACTTGGGATATAAGTGATATAGCTTCAAATGCAGACGAAACAAACGAGTTAGCTTCACAACCGAGCGAAACACATGATTTAGCTTCAAATGAGTGCGATGTAGAAGGTTTGGCTTCAAATCCAAGCGAAACACATGATTTAGCTTCTAACACTTGGGATATAAGTGATATAGCTTCAAATGCAGGGGAAACAAACGAGTTAGCTTCAAATCCAAGCGAATCACATGATTTAGCTTCAAATGAGTGCGATGTAGAAGGTTTGGTTTCAAATCCAAGCGAAACACATGATTTAGCTTCAAACACTTGGGATATAAGTGATATAGCTTCAAATGCAGTGGAAACAAACGAGGTAGCTTCAAATCCAAGCGAATCACATGATTTAGCTTCAAATCATTGCGCTGCAGAAGGTTTAGCTTGAAACCAATGCAATGTGGAAGGTTTAGCTTCAAATCAATGCGACACAAATGACTTAGCATCAGATACATGCGATACAAGTGATATAGCTTCAAATGCAGGAGAAACAAACGAGTTAGCTTCAAATCCATGCAAAACACATGATTAAGCTTCAAATCGATGCGAAACGAATAGTTTAGCATCAAAAACCTGTTTTATACGTGATTCAGCTTGAACTGCATGTGAAACAATGGGGTTAGCTTCAAATTCAAGCGAAACACATTATTCAGCTTCGAATCAATGCGAAGTAGAAGGCTTAGCTTCAAATCCATGCAAATCAAATGGTTTCGATTCAAACACTTGTCATATACATGATTTAACTTCAACTGCATGCGAAACAAACGAGTTAGCATCAAATTCAGGAAAAAGACATGATTTAGCTTCAAATCAATGCGGAGTAGAAGGCTTAGCTTCAAATCCATGCGAAACGAATAGTTTAGCATCAAATACTTGTTTTATACGTGATTTAGCTTCAACTGCATGCGAAACAAACTAATTAGATTCAAAATCAACAGAAACACATGATTTAACTTCAAATCAATGCGAAGAAGAAGGCGTAGCTTCAAATCCATGCCAATCAAATGGTTTCGCTTCAAATACTTGTGATATACATGATTTAGCTTCAACTGCATGCGAAACAAACGAGTTAGCTTCAAATCCATGCGGAACACATGATTTAGCTGCAAATCAATGCGATGTGGAAGGTTTAGATTCAAATCAATGCGACACAAATGACTTAGCGTCAGATACATGCGATATAAGTGATATAGCTTCAAATGCAGGGGAAACAAACGAGTTAGCTTCAAATCCATGCAAAACACACTATTTAGCTTCAAATCAATGCGATGTAGAACGTTTAGCTTTAAATCCAAGCGAAACAAATGATGTAGCTTCAAACATTTGGGATATAGGTGATATAACTTCAAATGCAGACGAAACAAACGAGTTAGCTTCACATCCAAGCGAAACACATGATTTAGCTTCAAATCAATGCGAAGTAGAAGTCTTAGCTTCAAATCGATGCGGAACAAATGATTTTGCTTCAAATACTTGCGATATAAGTGATATACATTCAACTGCAGGTCAAACAAACGAGTTAGCTTCAAATCCATGCGAAACACATTATTTAGCTGCAAATCAATGCGATGTAGAAGGTTTAGCTTCAAATCCATTCCAAACAAATGGTTTAGCTACAAATACTTGCGATGTACGTTATTTAGATTTAACTGCATGCGCAACAACCGAGTTAGATTCAAATCCATGCGAAACACATGATTTAGCTTGAAATCTATGCGATGTAAGAAGGTTAGCTTCAAATCCATGCGAAACCAATGATTTAGGTTCAGATACTTGCGATATACGTGATATAGATTCAAATGCAGACGAAACAAACGAGACAGATTCAAATCCATGCGACACAAATGATTTAGTTTCAGACACTTGCGATATATGTGATATAGCTTCAAATGCAGACGAAAGAAACAAGCTAGCTTCAAATCCATGCGAATCAAATGATTTATCTTCAAACAGTTGGGATATAAGTGATATAGCTTCAAATGCGCACGAAGCAAACGAGTCAGCTTCAAATCAATGCGAAAGTAGAAGGTTTAGCTTCAAATCCAGGCGAAACAAATGATTTAGCATCAGATACTTGCGATATAAATGACACAGCTTCAAATGCAGGGTATACAAACGAATTAGCTTCAAATCCATGCGAAACAAATGATTAAGCTTCAAATCAATGCGATGAAGAAGGTTTAGGTTCAAATTCAGGCGAAACAAATGATTTAGCTTCAAACACTTGGGATATAAGTGATATAGCTACAAATACAGACGAAACAAACGAGTTAGCTTCACATCCAAGCGAAACACATGATTTAGCTTCAAATCAATTCGAAGTAGAAGGCTTAGCTTCAAATCGATGCGGAACAAATGATTTTGCTTCAAATACTTGCGATATAAGTGATATAGATTCCACTGCAGGCCAAACAAACGAGTTAGCTTCAAATCCATGCGAAATAAATGAGTTAGCATCAGATACTTGCGATATAAGTGATATAGCTTCAAATGCAGGGGAAACAAACGAGTTAGCTTCAAATGCATGCAAAACCCATGATTTAGCTTCAAATCAATGCGATGTAGATCGTTTAGCTTTAAATCCAAGCGAAACAAATGATGTAGCTTCACACATTTGGGATATAAGTGATATAGCTTCAAATGCAGACGAAACAAACGAGCTAGCTTCACATCCAAGCGAAACAAATGATTTAGCTTCAAATCAATTCGAAGTAGAAGGCTTAGCTTCATATCGATGCGGAACAAATGATTTTGCTTAAAATACTTGCGATATAAGTGATATAGATTCAACTGCAGGCCAAACAAACGAGTTAGCTTCAAATCCATGCGAAACAAATGATTTAGCTTCAAACACTTGGATATAAGTGATATAGCTTCAAATGCAGACGAAACAAACGAGTTAGCTTCAAATCCATGCGAAACACATGATTAAACTGAAAATAAATGCGATGTAGAAGGTTTAGCTTCAAAGCCATGCGAAACAAGTGATTTAGCTTCGGATACTTGCGATATAAGTGATATAGCATCAAATGCAGGCGAAACGAACGAGTTAGCTGCAAATCCTTGCGAAACACATGATATAGCTGCAAATCAAAGCGATGTTGAAGGTTTAGCTTCAAATCCATGCGAAACAAATGATTTAGCTTCAGATACTAGCGATATATGTGATATTGCTTCAAGTGCAGACGAAACAAACAAGTTAGCTTCAAATCCATGCGGAACACATGATTTAGCTTAAAATTCATGCGATTTAGATGGTTTAGCTTCAAATCCATGCGAAACAAATGATAGAGCTTCAAACACTTGGGATATGGGTGATATAGCTTCAGCTGCATGCGAAACAAACGAGTTAGCTTCAAGTCCATGCGATGGCGAAGATTTAGCTTCAAATCCATGCGAAACAAATGATTTAGCTTCAAATACTTGGGATACAAGTGATATAGATTCAAATACAGACGAAACAAACAAGTTAGCTTCAAATCCACGCGAAACACATGATTAAACTGAAAATCAATGCGATGTAGAAGGTTTAGCTTCAAATCCGTGCGAAACAAATGATTTAGCTTCAGATACTTACGATATAAGTGATATAGCATCAAATGCTGGCGAAACGAACGAGTTAGCTGCAAATCCATGCGAAACACATGATTTAGCTTCAAATCTATGCGATGTAGATGGTTTAGCTTCAAATTCATGCGAAACCAATGATTTAGGTTCAAATACTTGCGATATAAGTGATATAGATTCAAATGCAGACGAAACAAACGAGATAACTTCAAATCCATGCGACACAAATGATTTAGTTTCAGATACTTGCGATATAAGTGATATACCTCCAAATTCAGACGAAACAAACGAGTTAGCTTCAAATCCATGCGAAACAAATGATTTAGCTTCAAACACTTGGGATATAAGTGATATAGCTTCAAATGCTGGGGAAACACATCATTTAGATGCAAATCAATGCGATGTAGAAGGTTTAGCTTCAAATCCATGCGAAACAAATGATTTAGTATCAGATACTTGCGATATAAATGATATAGCTTGAAATGCAGGGGATACAAACGAATTAGCTTCAAATCCATGCGAAACACATGATTAAGCTTCAAGTCAATGCGATGTAGAAGGTTTGGCTTCAGATTCATGCGAAACAAATGATTTAGCTTCAAATCAATACGATGTAGAAGGTTTAGCTACAAATCCATGCGAAACAAATGATTTAGCATCAAACACTCGGGATATAAGTGATATAGCTTCAAATGCAGACGAATCAAACGAGTCAGCTTCAAAATGCATGCGATACACATGATATAGCTTCAAATCAATGCGAAGAAGAAGGTTTAGCTTCAAATCAATGTGACACAAATGATTTAGGACCAGATACTTGCGATAGAAGTGATATAGCTACAACTGCAGGAGAAACCAACTAGTTAGCTCCAAATCCATGCGAAACGAATGATTTAGCTCCAAATCAATGCGTAGTAGACGGCTTAGCTCCAAATCCATACGACACAAATGATTTAGCTTCAGATACTTGCGATATATGTGATATAGCTTCAAATGCAGACGAAAGAAACAAGCTAGCTTCAAATCAATGCGAATGAAATGATTTATCTTCAAACAGTTGGGATATAAGCGATATAGCTTCAAATGCGCACGAAGCAAACGAGTCAGCTTCAAATCAATACGAAAGTAGAGGTTTAGCTTCAAATCCAGGCGAAACAAATGATTTAGCATCCGATACTTGCGATATAAGTGATATAGCTTCAAATGCAGGGGAAATAAACGAGTTAGCCTGAAAACCATGCAAAACACGTGATTAAGCATCAAATCAATGCTGTGTGGAAGGTTTAGATTCAAGTCCATGCGAAACAAATGATTTAGCTTCAAACAATGGGATATAAGTGATATAGCTTCAAATGCAGGCGAAACAAACGAGTAAGATACAAATCCATGCGAAACACATAATTTAGCTGCAAATCAATGCGATGTAGAATGTATAGCTTCAAGTCAAAGCGAAACACATGATTCAGCACATGAACTTGCGATATAAGTGATATAGCTTCAAATGCAGACGAAAAAAACGAATTAGCTTCAAATCCATGCGAAACACATGATATAGCTGCAAATCAAAGCGATGTTGAAAGTTTAGCTTCAAATCCATGCGAAACAAATGATTTAGCTTCAGATACTAGCGATATATGTGATATTGCTTCAAGTGCAGACGAAACAAACGAGTTAGCTTCAAATCCATGCGGAACACATGATTTAGCTTAAAATTCATGCGATTTAGATGGTTTAGCTTCAAATCCATGCGAAACAAATGATAGAGCTGCAAACACTTGGGATATGGGTGATATAGCTTCAGCTGCATGCGAAACAAACGAGTTAGCTTCAAGTCCATGCGATGTAGAAGGTTTAGCTTCAAATCCATGCGAAACAAATGATTTAGCTTCAAATACTTGGGATATAAGTGACATAGCTTCAAATGCAGACGAAACAAACAAGTTAGCTTCAAATCCATGCGAAACACATGATTAAACTGAAAATCAATGCGATGTAGAAGGTTTAGCTTCAAATCCGTGCGAAACAAATGATTTAGCTTCAGATACTTACGATATAAGTGATATAGCATCAAATGCAGGCGAAACGAACGAGTTAGCTGCAAATCCATGCGAAACACATGATTCAGCTTCAAATCTATGGGAAGTAGAAGGTTTAGCTACAAATCCATGCGAAACCAATGATTTAGGTTCAGAAACTTGCGATATAAGTGATATACCTCCAAATGCAGACGAAACAAACGAGTTAGCTTCTAATCCATGCGAAACAAATGATTTAGCTTCAAACACTTGGGATATAAGTGATATAGCTACAAATGCAGACGAAACAAACGAGATAGCTTCACATCCAAGCGAAACACATGATTTAGCTTCAAATCAATACGATGTAGATGGTTTAGCTACAAATCCATGCGAAACAAATGATTTAGAATCAAACACTCGGGATATAAGTGATATAGCTTCAAATGCAGACGAAACAAACGAATTAGCTTCAAATCCATGCAAAACACATGATTTAGCTTCAAATCAATGCGATGTAGAAGGTTTAGCTTCAAATCCATTCCAAACAAATGGTTTAGCTACAAATACTTGCGATGTACGTTATTTAGATTCAACTGCATGCGCAACAACCGAGTTAGATTCAAATCCATGCGAAACACATGATTTAGCTTCAAATCTATGCAATATAAGAAGGT
>NW_027477538.1:50000-66372 GCF_051020955.1 Megalopta genalis | reverse complement strand
AACTAACAAACTAACAAACTAACAAACTAACAAACTAACAAACTAACAAACTAACAAACTAACAAACTAACAAACTAACAAACTAACAAACTAACAAACTAACAAACTAACAAACTAACAAACTAACAAACTAACAAACTAACAAACTAACAAACTAACAAACTAACAAACTAACAAACTAACAAACTAACAAACTAACAAACTAACAAACTAACAAACTAACAAACTAACAAACTAACAAAGTAACAAACTAACAAACTAACAAACTAACAAACTAACAAACTAACAAACTAACAAACTAACAAACTAACAAACTAACAAACTAACAAACTAACAAACTAACAAACTAACAAACTAACAAACTAACAAACTAACAAACTAACAAACTAACAAACTAACAAACTAACAAACTAACAAACTAACAAACTAACAAACTAACAAACTAACAACCTAACAAACTAACAAACTAACAAACTAACAAACTAACAAACTAACAAACTAACAAACTAACAAACTAACAAACTAACAAACTAACAAACTAACAAACTAACAAACTAACAAACTAACAAACTAACAAACTAACAAACTAACAAACTAACAAACTAACAAACTAACAAACTAACAAACTAACAAACTAACAAACTAACAAACTAACAAACTAACAAACCAACAAACTAACAAACTAACAAACTAACAAACTAACAAACTAACAAACTAACAAACTAACAAACCAACAAACTAACAAACTAACAAACTAACAAACTAACAAACTAACAAACTAACAAACTAACAAACTAACAAACTAACAAACTAACAAACTAACAAACTAACAAACTAACAAACTAACAAACTAACAAACTAACAAACTAACAAACTAACAAACTAACAAACTAACAAACTAACAAACTAACAAACTAACAAACTAACAAACTAACAAACTAACAAACTAACAAACTAACAAACTAACAACCTAACAAACTAACAACCTAACAAACTAACAAAGTAACAAACTAACAAACAAACAAACTAACAAACTAACAAACTAACAAACTAACAAACTAACAAACTAACAAACTAACAAACTAACAAACGAACAAACTAACAAACTAACAGACGAACAAACGAACAAACTAACAAACTAACAAACTAACAAACGAACAAACGAACAAACGAACAAACGAACAAACTAACAGACGAACAAACGAACAAACTAACAAACTAACAAACTAACAAACGATCAAACGATCAAACGAACAAACGAACAAGCTAACAAACTAACAAACCAACAAACTAACAAACCAACAAACCAACAAACCAACAAACCAACAAACCAACAAACCAACAAACCAACAAACCAACAAACCAACAAACCAACTAATCAACAAACCAACTAATCAACAAACCAACAAACCAACAAACTAACAAACTAACAAACTAACAAGCTAACAAGCTAACAAGCTAACAAGCTAACAAACTAATAAACTAACAAACTAACAAACTAACAAACTAACAAACTAACAAACTAACAAACTAACAAACTAACAAACGAACAAACTAACAAACTAACAGACGAACAAACGAACAAACTAACAAACTAACAAACTAACAAACTAACAAACGAACAAACGAACAATCTAACAAACTAACAGACGAACAAACGAACAAACTAACAAACTAACAAACTAACAAACGAACAAACGAACAAACGAACAAACGAACAAACGAACAAGCTAACAAACTAACAAACCAACAAACTAACAAACCAACAAACCAACAAACCAACAAACCAACAAACCAACAAACCAACTAACCAACAAACCAACAAACCAACAAACCAACAAACCAACTAACCAACAAACCAACAAACCAACAAACCAACAAACTAACAAACTAACAAACTAACAAGCTAACAAGCTAACAAGCTAACAAACTAACAAACTAACAAACTAACAAACTAACAAACTAACAAACTAACAAACTAACAAACTAACAAACTAACAAACTAACAAACTAACAAACTAACAAACTAACAAACTAACAAACTAACAAACTAACAAACTAACAAACTAACAAACTAACAAACTAACAAACTAACAAACTAACAAACTAACAACCTAACAAACTAACAACCTAACAAACTAACAAACTAACAAAGTAACAAACTAACAAACTAACAAACTAACAAACTAACAAACTAACAAACTAACAAACTAACAAACTAACAAACTAACAAACTAACAAACTAACAAACTAACAAACTAACAAACTAACAAACTAACAAAGTAACAAACTAACAAACTAACAACCTAACAAACTAACAAACTAACAAACTAACAAACTAACAAACTAACAAACTAACAAACTAACAAACTAACAAACTAACAAACTAACAAACTAACAAACTAACAAACTAACAAACTAACAAACTAACAAACTAACAAACTAACAAACTAACAAACTAACAAACTAACAAACTAACAAACTAACAAAATAACAAACTAACAAACTAACAAACTAACAAACTAACAGACGAACAAACGAACAAACGAACAATCTAACAAACTAACAAACTAACAAACGAACAAACGAACAAACGAACAATCTAACAAACTAACAGACGAACAAACGAACAAACTAACAAACTAACAAACTAACAAACGAACAAACGAACAAACGAACAAACGAACAAACGAACAAACGAACAAACGAACAAGCTAACAAACTAACAAACCAACAAACTAACAAACCAACAAACCAACAAACCAACAAACCAACAAACCAACAAACCAACAAACCAACTAACCAACAAACCAACAAACCAACAAACCAACTAACCAACAAACCAACAAACCAACAAACCAACAAACTAACAAACTAACAAACTAACAAACTAACAAGCTAACAAGCTAACAAGCTAACAAACTAACAAACTAACAAACTAACAAACTAACAAACTAACAAACTAACAAACTAACAAACTAACAAACTAACAAACTAACAAACTAACAAACTAACAAACTAACAAACTAACAAACTAACAAACTAACAAACTAACAAACTAACAAACTAACAAACTAACAAACTAACAAACTAACAAACTAACAAACTAACAAACTAACAAACTAACAAACTAACAAACTAACAAACTAACAAACTAACAAACTAACAAACTAACAAACTAACAAACTAACAAACTAACAAACTAACAAACTAACAAACTAACAAACTAACAAACTAACAAACTAACAAACTAACAAACTAACAACCTAACAAACTAACAACCTAACAAAGTAACAAACTAACAAACTAACAAACTAACAAACTAACAAACTAACAAACTAACAAACTAACAAACTAACAAACTAACAAACTAACAAACTAACAAACTAACAAACTAACAAACTAACAAACTAACAAACTAACAAACTAACAAACTAACAAACTAACAAAGTAACAAACTAACAAACTAACAAACTAACAACCTAACAAACTAACAAACTAACAAACTAACAAACTAACAAACTAACAAACTAACAAACTAACAAACTAACAAACTAACAAACTAACAAACTAACAAACTAACAAACTAACAAACTAACAAACTAACAAACTAACAAACTAACAAACTAACAAACTAACAAACTAACAAACTAACAAACTAACAAACTAACAAACTAACAAAATAACAAACTAACAAGCTAACAAACTAACAAACTAACAGACGAACAAACGAACAAACTAACAAACTAACAAACTAACAAACGAACAAACGAACAAACGAACAATCTAACAAACTAACAGACGAACAAACGAACAAACTAACAAACTAACAAACTAACAAACGAACAAACGAACAAACGAACAAACGAACAAACGAACAAACGAACAAGCTAACAAACTAACAAACCAACAAACCAACAAACCAACAAACCAACAAACCAACAAACCAACAAACCAACAAACCAACAAACCAACAAACCAACTAACCAACAAACCAACAAACCAACAAACCAACTAACCAACAAACCAACAAACCAACAAACCAACAAACTAACAAACTAACAAACTAACAAGCTAACAAGCTAACAAGCTAACAAACTAACAAACTAACAAACTAACAAACTAACAAACTAACAAACTAACAAACTAACAAACTAACAAACTAACAAACTAACAAACTAACAAACTAACAAACTAACAAACTAACAAACTAACAAACTAACAAACTAACAAACTAACAAACTAACAAACTAACAAACTAACAAACTAACAAACTAACAAACTAACAAACTAACAAACTAACAAACTAACAAACTAACAAACTAACAAACTAACAAACTAACAAACTAACAAACTAACAAACTAACAAACTAACAAACTAACAAACTAACAAACTAACAAACTAACAAACTAACAAACTAACAAACTAACAAACTAACAAACTAACAAACTAACAAACCAACAAACTAACAAACCAACAAACCAACAAACTAACAAACTAACAAACTAACAAACTAACAAACTAACAAACTAACAAACTAACAAACTAACAAACTAACAAACTAACAAACTAACAAACTAACAAACTAACAAACTAACAAACTAACAAACTAACAAACTAACAAACTAACAAACTAACAAACTAACAAACTAACAAACTAACAAACTAACAAACTAACAAACTAACAAACTAACAAACTAACAAACTAACAAACTAACAAACTAACAAACTAACAAACTAACAAACTAACAAACTAACAAACTAACAAACTAACAAACTAACAAACTAACAAACTAACAAACTAACAAACTAACAAACTAACAAACTAACAAACTAACAAACTAACAAACTAACAAACTAACAAACTAACAAACTAACAAACTAACAAACTAACAAACTAACAAACTAACAAACTAACAAACTAACAAACTAACAAACTAACAAACTAACAAACTAACAAACTAACAAACTAACAAACTAACAAACTAACAAACTAACAAACTAACAAACTAACAAACTAACAAACTAACAAACTAACAAACTAACAAACTAACAAACTAACAAACAAACAAACTAACAAACTAACAAACTAACAAACCAACAAACCAACAAACTAACAAACCAACAAACTAACAAACTAACAAACTAACAAACTAACAAACTAACAAACTAACAAACTAACAAACTAACAAACTAACAAACTAACAAACTAACAAACTAACAAACTAACAAACTAACAAACTAACAAACTAACAAACTAACAAACTAACAAACTAACAAACTAACAAACTAACAAACTAACAAACTAACAAACTAACAAACTAACAAACTAACAAACTAACAAACCAACAAACTAACAAACTAACAAACTAACAAACTAACAAACTAACAAACTAACAAACTAACAAACTAACAAACTAACAAACTAACAAACTAACAAACTAACAAAATAACAGACGAACAAACGAACAAACTAACAAACTAACAAACTAACAAACGAACAAACGAACAAACGAACAAACGAACAAACTAACAAACTAACAAACTAACAAACTAACAAACGAACAAACTAACAAACTAACAGACGAACAAACGAACAAACTAACAAACTAACAAACTAACAAACGAACAAACGAACAAACGAACAAACGAACAAACTAACAGACGAACAAACGAACAAACTAACAAACTAACAAACTAACAAACGATCAAACGATCAAACGAACAAACGAACAAGCTAACAAACTAACAAACCAACAAACTAACAAACCAACAAACCAACAAACCAACAAACCAACAAACCAACAAACCAACAAACCAACAAACCAACAAACCAACAAACCAACTAATCAACAAACCAACAAACCAACAAACCAACAAACTAACAAACTAACAAACTAACAAGCTAACAAGCTAACAAGCTAACAAACTAACAAACCAACAAACCAACAAACCAACTAACCAACAAACCAACAAACCAACAAACCAACAAACCAACAAACTAACAAACTAACAAACTAACAAACTAACAAACTAACAAACTAACAAACTAACAAACTAACAAACTAACAAACTAACAAACTAACAAACTAACAAACTAACAAACTAACAAACTAACAAACTAACAAACTAACAAACTAACAAACTAACAAACTAACAAGCTAACAAGCTAACAAGCTAATAAGCTAACAAACTAACAAACCAACAAACCAACAAACCAACAAACCAACTAACCAACAAACCAACAAACCAACAAACCAACAAACCAACAAACTAACAAACTAACAAACTAACAAACTAACAAACTAACAAACTAACAAACTAACAAACTAACAAACTAACAAACTAACAAACTAACAAACTAACAAACTAACAAACTAACAAACTAACAAACTAACAAACTAACAAACTAACAAACTAACAAACTAACAAACTAACAAACTAACAAACTAACAGACGAACAAACTAACAAACTAACAAACTAACAAACTAACAAACTAACAAACTAACAAACTAACAAACTAACAAACTAACAAACTAACAAACTAACAAACTAACAAACTAACAAACTAACAAACTAACAAACTAACAAACTAACAAACGAACAAACTAACAAACTAACAGACGAACAAACGAACAAACTAACAAACTAACAAACTAACAAACTAACAAACGAAAAAACGAACAAACGAACAAACTAACAAACTAACAGACGAACAAACGAACAAACTAACAAACTAACAAACTAACAAACGATCAAACGAACAAACGAACAAGCTAACAAACTAACAAACCAACAAACTAACAAACCAACAAACCAACAAACCAACAAACCAACAAACTAACAAACTAACAGACGAACAAACGAACAAACTAACAAACTAACAAACTAACAAACGATCAAACGAACAAACGAACAAACGAACAAGCTAACAAACTAACAAACCAACAAACTAACAAACCAACAAACCAACAAACCAACAAACCAACAAACCAACAAACCAACTAATCAACAAACCAACAAACCAACAAACCAACAAACTAACAAACTAACAAACTAACAAGCTAACAAGCTAACAAGCTAACAAGCTAACAAACTAACAAACTAACAAACTAACAAACTAACAAACTAACAAACTAACAAACTAACAAACTAACAAACTAACAAACTAACAAACTAACAGACGAACAAACGAACAAACTAACAAACTAACAAACTAACAAACTAACAAACGAACAAACGAACAATCTAACAAACTAACAGACGAACAAACGAACAAACTAACAAACTAACAAACTAACAAACGAACAAACGAACAAACGAACAAACGAACAAACGAACAAGCTAACAAACTAACAAACCAACAAACTAACAAACCAACAAACCAACAAACCAACAAACCAACAAACCAACAAACCAACTAACCAACAAACCAACAAACCAACAAACCAACAAACCAACTAACCAACAAACCAACAAACCAACAAACCAACAAACTAACAAACTAACAAACTAACAAGCTAACAAGCTAACAAGCTAACAAACTAACAAACTAACAAACTAACAAACTAACAAACTAACAAACTAACAAACTAACAAACTAACAAACTAACAAACTAACAAACTAACAAACTAACAAACTAACAAACTAACAAACTAACAAACTAACAAACTAACAAACTAACAAACTAACAAACTAACAAACTAACAAACTAACAAACTAACAAACTAACAAACTAACAAACTAACAAACTAACAAACTAACAAACTAACAAACTAACAAACTAACAAACTAACAAACTAACAAACTAACAAACTAACAAACTAACAAACTAACAAACTAACAAACTAACAAACTAACAAACTAACAAACTAACAAACTAACAAACTAACAAACTAACAAACTAACAAACTAACAAACTAACAAGCTAACAAGCTAACAAACTAACAAACCAACAAACCAACAAACCAACAAACCAACTAACCAACAAACCAACAAACCAACAAACCAACAAACCAACAAACTAACAAACTAACAAACTAACAAACTAACAAGCTAACAAGCTAACAAGCTAACAAGCTAACAAACTAACAAACCAACAAACCAACAAACCAACAAACCAACTAACCAACAAACCAACAAACCAACAAACCAACAAACCAACAAACTAACAAACTAACAAACTAACAAACTAACAAACTAACAAACTAACAAACTAACAAACTAACAAACTAACAAACTAACAAACTAACAAACTAACAAACTAACAAACTAACAAACTAACAAACTAACAAACTAACGAACTAACAAACTAACAAACTAACGAACTAACAAACAAACAAACTAACAAACTAACAAACTAACAAACTAACAAACTAACAAACTAACAAACTAACAAACTAACAAACTAACAAACTAACAAACTAACAAACTAACAAACTAACAAACTAACAAACTAACAAACTAACAAACTAACAAACTAACAAACTAACAAACTAACAAACTAACAACCTAACAAACTAACAAACTAACAAACTAACAAACTAACAAACGAACAAACGAACAAGCTAACAAACTAACAAACCAACAAACCAACAAACCAACAAACCAACAAACCAACAAACCAACAAACCAACTAACCAACAAACCAACAAACCAACAAACCAACAAACCAACAAACCAACTAACCAACAAACCAACAAACCAACAAACCAACAAACTAACAAACTAACAAGCTAACAAGCTAACAAGCTAACAAACTAACAAACTAACAAACTAACAAACTAACAAACTAACAAACTAACAAACTAACAAACTAACAAACTAACAAACTAACAAACTAACAAACTAACAAACTAACAAACTAACAAACTAACAAACTAACAAACTAACAAACTAACAAACTAACAAACTAACAAACTAACAAACTAACAAACTAACAAACTAACAAACTAACAAACTAACAAACTAACAAAGTAACAAACTAACAAACTAACAAACTAACAAACTAACAAACTAACAAACTAACAAACTAACAAACTAACAAACTAACAAACTAACAAACTAACAATCTAACAAACTAACAAACTAACAAACTAACAAACTAACAAACTAACAAACTAACAAACTAACAAACTAACAAACTAACAAACTAACAAACTAACAAACTAACAAACTAACAAACTAACAAACTAACAAACTAACAAACTAACAAACTAACAAACTAACAAACTAACAAACTAACAAACTAACAAACTAACAAACTAACAAACTAACAAACTAACAAACTAACAAACTAACAAACTAACAAACTAACAAACTAACAACCTAACAAACTAACAACCTAACAAACTAACAAAGTAACAAAGTAACAAACTAACAAACTAACAAACTAACAAACTAACAAACTAACAAACTAACAAACTAACAAACTAACAAACTAACAAACTAACAAACTAACAAACTAACAAACTAACAAACTAACAAACTAACAAACTAACAAACTAACAAACTAACAAACTAACAAACTAACAAACTAACAAACTAACAAACTAACAAACTAACAAACTAACAAACTAACAAACTAACAAACTAACAAACTAACAAACTAACAAACTAACAAACTAACAAACTAACAAACTAACAAACTAACAAACTAACAAACTAACAAACTAACAAACTAACAAACTAACAAACTAACAAACTAACAAACTAACAAACTAACAAACTAACAAACTAACAAACTAACAAACTAACAAACTAACAAACTAACAAACTAACAAGCTAACAAACTAACAAACTAACAAACTAACAAACTAACAAACTAACAAACTAACAAACTAACAAACTAACAAACTAACAAACTAACAAACTAACAAACTAACAAACTAACAAACTAACAAACTAACAAACGAACAAACTAACAACCTAACAAACTAACAAACTAACAAACTAACAAACTAACAAACTAACAAACTAACAAACTAACAAACTAACAAACTAACAAACTAACAAACTAACAAACTAACAAACTAACAAACTAACAAACTAACAAACTAACAAACTAACAAACTAACAAAATAACAGACGAACAAACGAACAAACTAGCAAACTAACAAACTAACAAACGAACAAACGAACAAACGAACAAACGAACAAACGAACAAACGAACAAACGAACAAACGAACAAACGAACAAACGAACAAACGAACAAACGAACAAACTAACAAACTAACAAACTAACAAACTAACAAACGAACAAACTAACAAACTAACAGACGAACAAACGAACAAACTAACAAACTAACAAACTAACAAACGAACAAACGAACAAACGAACAAACTAACAGACGAACAAACGAACAAACTAACAAACTAACAAACTAACAAACGATCAAACGAACAAACGAACAAGCTAACAAACTAACAAACCAACAAACTAACAAACCAACAAACCAACAAACCAACAAACCAACAAACCAACAAACCAACTAATCAACAAACCAACAAACCAACAAACCAACAAACTAACAAACTAACAAACTAACAAGCTAACAAGCTAACAAGCTAACAAGCTAACAAACTAACAAACTAACAAACTAACAAACTAACAAACTAACAAACTAACAAACTAACAAACTAACAAACGAACAAACTAACAAACTAACAGACGAACAAACGAACAAACTAACAAACTAACAAACTAACAAACTAACAAACGAACAAACGAACAATCTAACAAACTAACAGACGAACAAACGAACAAACTAACAAACTAACAAACTAACAAACGAACAAACGAACAAACGAACAAACGAACAAACGAACAAGCTAACAAACTAACAAACCAACAAACTAACAAACCAACAAACCAACAAACCAACAAACCAACAAACCAACAAACCAACTAACCAACAAACCAACAAACCAGCAAACCAACAAACCAACTAACCAACAAACCAACAAACCAACAAACCAACAAACTAACAAACTAACAAACTAACAAGCTAACAAGCTAACAAGCTAACAAACTAACAAACTAACAAACTAACAAACTAACAAACTAACAAACTAACAAACTAACAAACTAACAAACTAACAAACTAACAAACTAACAAACTAACAAACTAACAAACTAACAAACTAACAAACTAACAAACTAACAAACTAACAAACTAACAAACTAACAAACTAACAAACTAACAAACTAACAAACTAACAACCTAACAAGCTAACAAGCTAACAAGCTAACAAGCTAACAAGCTAACAAGCTAACAAGCTAACAAACCAACAAACTAACAAACCAACAAACTAACAAACCAACAAACTAACAAACTAACAAACTAACAAACTAACAAACTAACAAACTAACAAACTAACAAACTAACAAACTAACAAACTAAGAAACTAGCAAACTAACAAACTAACGAACTAACGAACTAACAAACTAACGAACTAACAAACTAACGAACTAACAAACTAACAAACTAACAAACTAACAAACTAACAAACTAACAAACTAACAAACTAACAAACTAACAAACTAACAAAATAACAGACGAACAAACGAACAAACTAGCAAACTAACAAACTAACAAACGAACAAACGAACAAACGAACAAACGAACAAACGAACAAACGAACAAACGAACAAACGAACAAACGAACAAACGAACAAACGAACAAACGAACAAACGAACAAACTAACAAACTAACAAACTAACAAACTAACAAACGAACAAACTAACAAACTAACAGACGAACAAACGAACAAACTAACAAACTAACAAACTAACAAACGAACAAACGAACAAACGAACAAACTAACAGACGAACAAACGAACAAACTAACAAACTAACAAACTAACAAACGATCAAACGAACAAACGAACAAGCTAACAAACTAACAAACCAACAAACTAACAAACCAACAAACCAACAAACCAACAAACCAACAAACCAACAAACCAACTAATCAACAAACCAACAAACCAACAAACCAACAAACTAACAAACTAACAAACTAACAAGCTAACAAGCTAACAAGCTAACAAGCTAACAAACTAACAAACTAACAAACTAACAAACTAACAAACTAACAAACTAACAAACTAACAAACTAACAAACGAACAAACTAACAAACTAACAGACGAACAAACGAACAAACTAACAAACTAACAAACTAACAAACTAACAAACGAACAAACTAACAAACTAACAAACTAACAAACGAACAAACGAACAATCTAACAAACTAACAGACGAACAAACGAACAAACTAACAAACTAACAAACTAACAAACGAACAAACGAACAAACGAACAAACGAACAAACGAACAAGCTAACAAACTAACAAACTAACAAACTAACAAACTAACAAACTAACAAACTAACAAACTAACAAACTAACAAACTAACAAACTAACAAACTAACAAACTAACAAACTAACAAACTAACAAACTAACAAACTAACAAACTAACAAACTAACAAACTAACAAACTAACAAACTAACAAACTAACAAACTAACAAACTAACAAACTAACAAACTAACAAACTAACAAACTAACAAACTAACAAACTAACAAACTAACAAACTAACAAACTAACAAACTAACAAACTAACAAACTAACAAACTAACAAACTAACAAACTAACAAACTAACAAACTAACAAACTAACAAACTAACAAACTAACAAACTAACAAACTAACAAACTAACAAACTAACAAACTAACAAACTAACAAACTAACAAACTAACAAACTAACAAACTAACAAACTAACAAACTAACAAACTAACAAACTAACAAACTAACAAACTAACAAACTAACAAACTAACAAACTAACAAACTAACAAACTAACAAACTAACAAACTAACAAACTAACAAACTAACAAACTAACAAACTAACAAACTAACAAACTAACAAACTAACAAACTAACAAACTAACAAACTAACAAACTAACAAACTAACAAACTAACAAACTAACAAACTAACAAACTAACAAACTAACAAACTAACAAACTAACAAACTAACAAACTAACAAACTAACAAACTAACAAACTAACAAACTAACAAACTAACAAACTAACAAACTAACAAACTAACAAACTAACAAACTAACAAACTAACAAACTAACAAACTAACAAACTAACAAACTAACAAACTAACAAACTAACAAACTAACAAACGAACAAACTAACAACCTAACAAACTAACAACCTAACAAACTAACAAACTAACAAACTAACAAACTAACAAACTAACAAACGAACAAACTAACAAACTAACAAACTAACAAACTAACAAACAAACAAACTAACAAACTAACAAACTATCAAACTAACAAACGAACAAACTAACAAACTAACAAACTAACAAACTAACAGACGAACAAACGAACAAACGAACAAACGAACAAACTAACAAACTAACAAACTAACAAACTAACAAACGAACAAACGAACAAACGAACAAACTAACAAACTAACAAACTAACAAACTAACAAACGAACAAACGAACAAACGAACAAACGAACAAACGAACAAACGAACAAACGAACAAACGAACAAACGAACAAACGAACAAACGAACAAACGAACAAACGAACAAACTAACAAACTAACAAACTAACAAACTAACAAACGAACAAACTAACAAACTAACAGACGAACAAACGAACAAACTAACAAACTAACAAACTAACAAACGAACAAACGAACAAACGAACAAACTAACAGACGAACAAACGAACAAACTAACAAACTAACAAACTAACAAACGATCAAACGAACAAACGAACAAGCTAACAAACTAACAAACCAACAAACTAACAAACCAACAAACCAACAAACCAACAAACCAACAAACCAACAAACCAACTAATCAACAAACCAACAAACCAACAAACCAACAAACTAACAAACTAACAAACTAACAAGCTAACAAGCTAACAAGCTAACAAGCTAACAAACTAACAAACTAACAAACTAACAAACTAACAAACTAACAAACTAACAAACTAACAAACTAACAAACGAACAAACTAACAAACTAACAGACGAACAAACGAACAAACTAACAAACTAACAAACTAACAAACTAACAAACGAACAAACGAACAATCTAACAAACTAACAGACGAACAAACGAACAAACTAACAAACTAACAAACTAACAAACGAACAAACGAACAAACGAACAAACGAACAAACGAACAAGCTAACAAACTAACAAACTAACAAACTAACAAACTAACAAACTAACAAACTAACAAACTAACAAACTAACAAACTAACAAACTAACAAACTAACAAACTAACAAACTAACAAACTAACAAACTAACAAACTAACAAACTAACAAACTAACAAACTAACAAACTAACAAACTAACAAACTAACAAACTAACAAACTAACAAACTAACAAACTAACAAACTAACAAACTAACAAACTAACAAACTAACAAACTAACAAACTAACAAACTAACAAACTAACAAACTAACAAACTAACAAACTAACAAACTAACAAACTAACAAACTAACAAACTAACAAACTAACAAACTAACAAACTAACAAACTAACAAACTAACAAACTAACAAACTAACAAACTAACAAACTAACAAACTAACAAACTAACAAACTAACAAACTAACAAACTAACAAACTAACAAACTAACAAACTAACAAACTAACAAACTAACAAACTAACAAACTAACAAACTAACAAACTAACAAACTAACAAACTAACAAACTAACAAACTAACAAACTAACAAACTAACAAACTAACAAACTAACAAACTAACAAACTAACAAACTAACAAACTAACAAACTAACAAACTAACAAACTAACAAACTAACAAACTAACAAACTAACAAACTAACAAACTAACAAACTAACAAACTAACAAACTAACAAACTAACAAACTAACAAACTAACAAACTAACAAACTAACAAACTAACAAACTAACAAACTAACAAACTAACAAACTAACAAACTAACAAACTAACAAACTAACAAACTAACAAACTAACAAACTAACAAACTAACAAACTAACAAACTAACAAACGAACAAACTAACAACCTAACAAACTAACAACCTAACAAACTAACAAACTAACAAACTAACAAACTAACAAACTAACAAACGAACAAACTAACAAACTAACAAACTAACAAACTAACAAACAAACAAACTAACAAACTAACAAACTATCAAACTAACAAACGAACAAACTAACAAACTAACAAACTAACAAACTAACAGACGAACAAACGAACAAACGAACAAACGAACAAACTAACAAACTAACAAACTAACAAACTAACAAACGAACAAACGAACAAACGAACAAACTAACAAACTAACAAACTAACAAACGAACAAACTAACAAACTAACAAACTAACAAACTAACAAACTAACAAACTAACAAACTAACAAACTAACAAACTAACAAACTAACAAACTAACAAACTAACAAACTAACAAACTAACAAACTAACAAACTAACAAACTAACAAACTAACAAACTAACAAACGAACAAACTAACAAACTAACAGACGAACAAACGAACAAACTAACAAACTAACAAACTAACAAAGTAACAAACTAACAAACTAACAAACTAACAAAGTAACAAACTAACAAACTAACAAACTAACAAACTAACAAACTAACAAACTAACAAACTAACAAACTAACAAACTAACAAACTAACAAACTAACAAACTAACAAACTAACAAACTAACAAACTAACAAACTAACAAACTAACAAACTAACAAACTAACAAACTAACAAACTAACAAACTAACAAACTAACAAACTAACAAACTAACAAACTAACAAACTAACAAACTAACAAACGAACAAACTAACAAACTAACAAACTAACAAACTAACAAACTAACAAACTAACAAACTAACAAACTAACAAACTAACAAACTAACAAACTAACAAACTAACAAACTAACAAACTAACAAACTAACAAACTAACAAACTAACAAACGAACAAACTAACAACCTAACAAACTAACAAACTAACAAACTAACAAGCTAACAAACTAACAAACTAACAAACTAACAAACTAACAAACTAACAAACTAACAAACTAACAAACTAACAACCTAACAAACTAACAACCTAACAAACTAACAAACTAACAAACTAACAAACTAACAAACTAACAAACTAACAAACGAACAAACTAACAAACTAACAAACTAACAAACTAACAAACAAACAAACTAACAAACTAACAAACTAACAAACTAACAAACTAACAAACTAACAAACTAACAAACTAACAAACTAACAAACTAACAAACTAACAAACTAACAAACT
>NW_027477538.1:40000-45000 GCF_051020955.1 Megalopta genalis | reverse complement strand
AACAAACCAACAAACCAACAAACCAACAAACCAACAAACCAACAAACCAACTAACCAACAAACCAACAAACCAACAAACCAACAAACCAACTAACCAACAAACCAACAAACCAACAAACCAACAAACTAACAAACTAACAAACTAACAAGCTAACAAGCTAACAAGCTAACAAACTTACAAACTAACAAACTAACAAACTAACAAACTAACAAACTAACAAACTAACAAACTAACAAACTAACAAACTAACAAACTAACAAACTAACAAACTAACAAACTAACAAACTAACAAACTAACAAACTAACAAACTAACAAACTAACAAACTAACAAACTAACAAACTAACAAACTAACAAACTAACAAACTAACAAACTAACAAACTAACAAACTAACAAACTAACAAGCTAACAAGCTAACAAGCTAACAAGCTAACAAACTAACAAACCAACAAACCAACAAACCAACAAACCAACAAACCAACTAACCAACAAACCAACAAACCAACAAACCAACAAACCAACAAACTAACAAACTAACAAACTAACAATCTAACAAACTAACAAACTAACAAACTAACAAACTAACAAACTAACAAACTAACAAACTAACAAACTAACAAACTAACAAACTAACAAACTAACAAACTAACAAACTAACAAACTAACAAACTAACAAACTAACAAACTAACAAACTAACAAACTAACAAACTAACAAACTAACAAACTAACAAACTAACAAACTAACAAACTAACAAACTAACAAACTAACAAACTAACAAACTAACAAACTAACAAACTAACAAACTAACAAACGAACAAACTAACAAACTAACAGACGAACAAACGAACAAACTAACAAACTAACAAACTAACAAACTAACAAACTAACAAACTAACAAACTAACAAACTAACAAACTAACAAACTAACAAACTAACAAACTAACAAACTAACAAACGAACAAACTAACAACCTAACAAACTAACAAACTAACAAACTAACAAACTAACAAACTAACAAACTAACAAACTAACAAACTAACAAACTAACAAACTAACAAACTAACAAACTAACAAACTAACAAACTAACAAACTAACAAACTAACAAACTAACAAACTAACAAACTAACAAACTAACAAACTAACAAACTAACAAACTAACAAACTAACAAACTAACAAACTAACAAACTAACAAACTAACAAACTAACAAACTAACAAACTAACAAACTAACAAACTAACAAACTAACAAACTAACAAACTAACAAACTAACAAACTAACAAACTAACAAACTAACAAACTAACAAACTAACAAACTAACAAACTAACAAACTAACAAACTAACAAACTAACAAACGAACAAACTAACAACCTAACAAACTAACAAACTAACAAACTAACAAACTAACAAACTAACAAACTAACAAACTAACAAACTAACAAACTAACAAACTAACAAACTAACAAACTAACAAACTAACAAACTAACAAACTAACAAACTAACAAACTAACAAACTAACAAACTAACAAAATAACAAACTAACAAACTAACAAAATAACAAACTAACAAACTAACAAACTAACAAACTAACAAACTAACAAACTAACAAACTAACAAACGAACAATCTAACAAACTAACAGACGAACAAACGAACAAACTAACAAACTAACAAACTAACAAACGAACAAACGAACAAACGAACAAACGAACAAGCTAACAAACTAACAAACCAACAAACTAACAAACCAACAAACCAACAAACCAACTAACCAACTAACCAACAAACCAACAAACCAACAAACCAACAAACCAACTAACCAACAAACCAACAAACCAACAAACCAACAAACTAACAAACTAACAAACTAACAAGCTAACAAGCTAACAAGCTAACAAACTAACAAACTAACAAACTAACAAACTAACAAACTAACAACCTAACAAACTAACAAACTAACAAACTAACAAACTAACAAACTAACAAACTAACAAACTAACAAACTAACAAACTAACAAACTAACAAACTAACAAACTAACAAACTAACAAACTAACAAACTAACAAACGAACAAACTAACAAACTAACAGACGAACAAACGAACAAACTAACAAACTAACAAACTAACAAACTAACAAACTAACAAACTAACAAACTAACAAACTAACAAACTAACAAACTAACAAACTAACAAACTAACAAACTAACAAACGAACAAACTAACAACCTAACAAACTAACAAACTAACAAACTAACAAACTAACAAACTAACAAACTAACAAACTAACAAACTAACAAACTAACAAACTAACAAACTAACAAACTAACAAACTAACAAACCAACAAACTAACAAAATAACAAACTAACAAACTAACAAACTAACAAAATAACAAACTAACAAACTAACAAACTAACAAACTAACAAACTAACAAACTAACAAACTAACAAACTAACAAACTAACAAACTAACAAACTAACAAACTAACAAACTAACAAACTAACAAACTAACAAACGAACAAACTAACAAACTAAGAGACGAACAAACTAACAAACGAACAAACGAACAAACGAACAAGCTAACAAACTAACAAACCAACAAACTAACAAACCAACGAACCAACAAACCAACAAACCAACAAACCAACAAACCAACAAACCAACAAACCAACAAACCAACAAACCAACAAACCAACTAACCAACAAACCAACAAACCAACAAACCAACAAACCAACTAACCAACAAACCAACAAACCAACAAACCAACAAACTAACAAACTAACAAACTAACAAGCTAACAAGCTAACAAGCTAACAAACTTACAAACTAACAAACTAACAAACTAACAAACTAACAAACTAACAAACTAACAAACTAACAAACTAACAAACTAACAAACTAACAAACTAACAAACTAACAAACTAACAAACTAACAAACTAACAAACTAACAAACTAACAAACTAACAAACTAACAAACTAACAAACTAACAAACTAACAAACTAACAAGCTAACAAGCTAACAAGCTAACAAGCTAACAAACCAACAAACCAACAAACCAACAAACCAACAAACCAACAAACCAACTAACCAACAAACCAACAAACCAACAAACCAACAAACCAACAAACCAACAAACTAACAAACTAACAAACTAACAAACTAACAACCTAACAAACTAACAAACTAACAAACTAACAAACTAACAAACTAACAAACTAACAAACTAACAAACTAACAAACTAACAAACTAACAAACTAACAAACTAACAAACTAACAAACTAACAAACTAACAAACTAACAAACTAACAAACTAACAAACTAACAAACTAACAAACTAACAAACTAACAAACTAACAAACTAACAAACTAACAAACTAACAAACTAACAAACTAACAAACTAACAAACTAACAAACTAACAAACTAACAAACTAACAAACTAACAAACTAACAAACTAACAAACTAACAAACTAACAAACTAACAAACTAACAAACTAACAAACTAACAAACTAACAAACTAACAAACTAACAAACTTACAAACTAACAAACTAACAAACTAACAAACTAACAAACTAACAAACTAACAAACTAACAAACTAACAAACTAACAAACTAACAAACTAACAAACTAACAAACTAACAAACTAACAAACTAACAAACTAACAAACTAACAAACTAACAAACTAACAAACTAACAAACTAACAAACTAACAAACTAACAAACTAACAAACTAACAACCTAACAAACTAACAAACTAACAAACTAACAAACTAACAAACTAACAAACTAACAAACTAACAAACTAACAAACTAACAAACTAACAAACTAACAAACTAACAAACTAACAAACTAACAAACTAACAAACGAACAAACTAACAAACTAACAGACGAACAAACGAACAAACTAACAAACTAACAAACTAACAAACTAACAAACTAACAAACTAACAAACTAACAAACTAACAAACTAACAAACTAACAAACTAACAAACTAACAAACGAACAAACTAACAACCTAACAAACTAACAAACTAACAAACTAACAAACTAACAAACTAACAAACTAACAAACTAACAAACTAACAAACTAACAAACTAACAAACTAACAAACTAACAAACTAACAAACCAACAAACTAACAAAATAACAAACTAACAAACTAACAAACTAACAAAATAACAAACTAACAAACTAACAAACTAACAAACTAACAAACTAACAAACTAACAAACTAACAAACTAACAAACTAACAAACTAACAAACTAACAAACTAACAAACTAACAAACTAACAAACTAACAAACGAACAAACTAACAAACTAAGAGACGAACAAACTAACAAACGAACAAACGAACAAACGAACAAGCTAACAAACTAACAAACCAACAAACTAACAAACCAACAAACCAACAAACCAACAAACCAACAAACCAACAAACCAACAAACCAACAAACCAACAAACCAACAAACCAACAAACCAACTAACCAACAAACCAACAAACCAACAAACCAACAAACCAACTAACCAACAAACCAACAAACCAACAAACCAACAAACTAACAAACTAACAAACTAACAAGCTAACAAGCTAACAAGCTAACAAACTTACAAACTAACAAACTAACAAACTAACAAACTAACAAACTAACAAACTAACAAACTAACAAACTAACAAACTAACAAACTAACAAACTAACAAACTAACAAACTAACAAACTAACAAACTAACAAACTAACAAACTAACAAACTAACAAACTAACAAACTAACAAACTAACAAACTAACAAGCTAACAAGCTAACAAGCTAACAAGCTAACAAACCAACAAACCAACAAACCAACAAACCAACAAACCAACAAACCAACTAACCAACAAACCAACAAACCAACAAACCAACAAACCAACAAACCAACAAACTAACAAACTAACAAACTAACAAACTAACAAACTAACAAACTAACAAACTAACAAACTAACAAACT
>NW_027477538.1:30000-35000 GCF_051020955.1 Megalopta genalis | reverse complement strand
AACAAACTAACAAACTAACAAACTAACAAACTAACAAACTAACAAACTAACAAACTAACAAACTAACAAACTAACAAACTAACAAACTAACAAACTAACAAACTAACAAACTAACAAACTAACAAACTAACAAACTAACAAACTAACAAACTAACAAACTAACAAACTAACAAACTAACAAACTAACAAACTAACAAACTAACAAACTAACAAACTAACAAACTAACAAACTAACAAACTAACAAACTAACAAACTAACAAACTAACAAACTAACAAACTAACAAACTAACAAACTAACAAACTAACAAACTAACAAACCAACAAACTAACAAACTAACAAAATAACAAACTAACAAACTAACAAACTAACAAACTAACAAAATAACAAACTAACAAACTAACAAACTAACAAACTAACAAACTAACAAACTAACAAACTAACAAACTAACAAACTAACAAACTAACAAACTAACAAACTAACAAACTAACAAACGAACAAACTAACAAACTAGCAAACTAACAAACTAACAAACTAACAAACTAACAAACTAACAAACTAACAAACTAACAAACTAACAAACTAACAAACTAACAAACTAACAAACTAACAAACTAACAAACTAACAAACTAACAAACTAACAAACTAACAAACTAACAAACTAACAAACTAACAAACTAACAAACTAACAAACTAACAAACTAACAAACTAACAAACTAACAAACTAACAAACTAACAAACTAACAAACTAACAAACTAACAAACTAACAAACTAACAAACTAACAAACTAACAACCTAACAAACTAACAACCTAACAAACTAACAAAGTAACAAACTAACAAACTAACAAACTAACAAACTAACAAACTAACAAACTAACAAACTAACAAACTAACAAACTAACAAACTAACAAACTAACAAACTAACAAACTAACAAACTAACAAACTAACAAACTAACAAACTAACAAACTAACAAACTAACAGACGAACAAACGAACAAACGAACAAACTAACAAACTAACAAACTAACAAACGAACAAACTAACAAACTAACAAACTAACAAACTAACAAACCAACAAACCAACAAACCAACTAACCAACAAACCAACAAACCAACAAACCAACAAACTAACAAACTAACAAACTAACAAGCTAACAAACTAACAAACTAACAAACTAACAAACTAACAAACTAACAAACTAACAAACTAACAAACTAACAAACTAACAAACTAACAAACTAACAAACTAACAAACTAACAAACTAACAAACTAACAAACTAACAAACTAACAAACTAACAAACTAACAAACTAACAAACTAACAAACTAACAAACTAACAAACTAACAAACTAACAAACTAACAAACGAACAAACTAACAACCTAACAAACTAACAAACTAACAAACGAACAAACTAACAACTTAACAAACTAACAAACTAACAAACTAACAAACTAACAAACTAACAAACTAACAAACTAACAAACTAACAAACTAACAAACTAACAAACTAACAAACTAACAAACTAACAAACTAACAAACTAACAAACTAACAAACTAACAAACTAACAAACTAACAAACTAACAAACTAACAAACTAACAAACTAACAAACTAACAAACTAACAAACTAACAAACTAACAAACTAACAAACTAACAAACTAACAAACTAACAAACTAACAAACTAACAAACTAACAAACGAACAAACTAACAAACTAACAGACGAACAAACGAACAAACTAACAAACTAACAAACTAACAAACGAACAAACGAACAAACTAACAAACTAACAAACTAACAAACTAACAAACTAACAAACGAACAAACTAACAAACTAACAAACTAACAAACTAACAAACTAACAAACTAACAAAATAACAAACTAACAAACTAACAAACTAACAAACTAACAAACTAACAAACTAACAAACTAACAAACTAACAAACTAACAAACTAACAAACTAACAAACTAACAAACTAACAAACTAACAAACTAACAAACTAACAAACTAACAAACTAACAAACTAACAAACTAACAAACTAACAAACGAACAAACTAACAAACTAACAGACGAACAAACGAACAAACTAACAAACTAACAAACTAACAAACGAACAAACTAACAAACTAACAAACTAACAAACTAACAAACTAACAAACGAACAAACGAACAAACTAACAAACTAACAAACTAACAAACTAACAAACTGACAAACTAACAAACTAACAAACTAACAAAATAACAAACTAACAAACTAACAAACTAACAAACTAACAAACTAACAAACTAACAAACTAACAAACTAACAAACTAACAAACTAACAAACTAACAAACTAACAAACGAACAAACTAACAACCTAACAAACTAACAAACTAACAAACTAACAAACTAACAAACTAACAAACTAACAAACTAACAAACTAACAAACTAACAAACTAACAAACTAACAAACTAACAAACTAACAAACTAACAAACTAACAAACTAACAAACTAACAAACTAACAAACTAACAAACTAACAAACTAACAAACTAACAAACTAACAAACTAACAAACTAACAAACTAACAAACTAACAAACTAACAAACTAACAAACTAACAAACCAACATACCAACAAACTAACAAACTAACAAACTAACAAGCTAACAAGCTAACAAGCTAACAAACTAACAAACTAACAAACTAACAAACTAACAAACTAACAAACTAACAAACTAACAAACTAACAAACTAACAAACTAACAAACTAACAAACTAACAAACTAACAAACTAACAAACTAACAAACTAACAAACTAACAAACTAACAAACTAACAAACTAACAAACTAACAAACTAACAAACTAACAAACTAACAAACTAACAAACTAACAAACTAACAAACTAACAAACTAACAAACTAACAAACTAACAAACTAACAAACTAACAAACTAACAAACTAACAAACTAACAAACTAACAAACTAACAAACTAACAAACTAACAAACTAACAAACTAACAAACTAACAAACTAACAAACTAACAAACTAACAAACTAACAAACTAACAAACTAACAAACTAACAAACTAACAAACTAACAAACTAACAAACTAACAAACTAACAAACTAACAAACTAACAAACTAACAAACTAACAAACTAACAAACTAACAAACTAACAAACTAACAAACTAACAAACTAACAAACTAACAAACTAACAAACTAACAAACTAACAAACTAACAAACTAACAAACTAACAAACTAACAAACTAACAAACTAACAAACTAACAAACTAACAAACTAACAAACTAACAAACTAACAAACTAACAAACTAACAAACTAACAAACTAACAAACTAACAAACTAACAAACTAACAAACTAACAAACTAACAAACTAACAAACTAACAAACTAACGAACTAACAAACTAACAAACTAACAAACTAACAAACTAACAAACTAACAAACTAACAAACTAACAAACTAACAAACTAACAAACTAACAAACTAACAAACTAACAAACGAACAAACTAACAAACGAACAAACTAACAAACTAACAGACGAACAAACGAACAAACTAACAAACTAACAAACTAACAAACTAACAAACGAACAAACGAACAAACTAACAAACTAACAGACGAACAAACGAACAAACTAACAAACTAACAAACTAACAAACGATCAAACGATCAAACGAACAAACGAACAAGCTAACAAACTAACAAACCAACAAACTAACAAACCAACAAACCAACAAACCAACAAACCAACAAACCAACAAACCAACAAACCAACAAACCAACAAACCAACAAACCAACAAACCAACTAACCAACAAACCAACAAACCAACAAACCAACAAACTAACAAACTAACAAACTAACAAACTAACAAACTAACAAACTAACAAACTAACAAACTAACAAACTAACAAACTAACAAACTAACAAACTAACAAACTAACAAACTAACAAACTAACAAGCTAACAAACTAACAAACTAACAAACTAACAAACTAACAAACTAACAAACTAACAAACTAACAAACTAACAAACTAACAAACTAACAAACTAACAAACTAACAAACTAACAAACTAACAAACTAACAAACTAACAAACTAACAAACTAACAAACTAACAAACTAACAAACTAACAAACTAACAAACTAACAAACTAACAAACTAACAAACTAACAAACTAACAAACTAACAAACTAACAAACTAACAAACTAACAAACTAACAAACTAACAAACTAACAAGCTAACAAGCTAACAAGCTAACAAGCTAACAAACCAACAAACCAACAAACCAACAAACCAACAAACCAACTAACCAACAAACCAACAAACCAACAAACCAACAAACCAACAAACCAACAAACTAACAAACTAACAAACTAACAAACTAACAAACTAACAAACTAACAAACTAACAAACAAACAAACTAACAAACTAACAAACTAACAAACTAACAAACTAACAAACTAACAAACTAACAAACTAACAAACTAACAAACTAACAAACTAACAAACTAACAAACTAACAAACTAACAAACTAACAAACTAACAAACTAACAAACTAACAAACTAACAAACTAACAAACTAACAAACTAACAAACTAACAAACTAACAAACTAACAAACTAACAAACTAACAAACTAACAAACTAACAAACTAACAAACTAACAAACTAACAACCTAACAAACTAACAAACTAACAAACTAACAAACTAACAAACTAACAAACTAACAAACTAACAAACTAAAAAACTAACAAACTAACAAACTAACAAACTAACAAACCAACAAACTAACAAACTAACAAACTAACAAACTAACATACTAACAAACTAACAAACTAACAAACTAACAAACTAACAAAATAACAAACTAACAAACTAACAAACTAACAAAATAACAGACGAACAAACGAACAAACTAACAAACTAACAAACTAACAAACGAACAAACGAACAAACGAACAAACG
>NW_027477538.1:0-17500 GCF_051020955.1 Megalopta genalis | reverse complement strand
AACTAACAAACGAACAAACAAACAAACTAACAAACTAACAAACTAACAAACGAACAAACGAACAAACGAACAAACGAACAAACGAACAATCTAACAAACTAACAAACTAACAAACTAACAAACTAACAAACTAACAAACTAACAAACTAACAAACTAACAAACTAACAAACTAACAAACTAACAAACTAACAAACTAACAAACTAACAAACTAACAAACTAACAAACTAACAAACTAACAAACTAACAAACTAACAAACTAACAAACTAACAAACTAACAAACTAACAAACTAACAAACTAACAAACTAACAAACGAACAAACTAACAACCTAACAAACTAACAAACTAACAAACTAACAAACTAACAAACTAACAAACTAACAAACTAACAAACTAACAAACTAACAAACTAACAAACTAACAAACTAACAAACTAACAAACTAACAAACTAACAAACTAACAAACTAACAAACTAACAAACTAACAAACTAACAAACTAACAAACTAACAAACTAACAAACTAACAAACTAACAAACTAACAAACTAACAAACTAACAAACTAACAAACTAACAAACTAACAAACTAACAAACTAACAAACTAACAAACTAACAAAATAACAAACTAACAAATTAACAAACTAACAAACTAACAAACTAACAAACGAACAAACTAACAACCTAACAAACTAACAAACTAACAAACGAACAAACTAACAACCTAACAAACTAACAAACTAACAAACTAACAAACTAACAAACTAACAAACTAACAAACTAACAAACTAACAAACTAACAAACTAACAAACTAACAAACTAACAAACTAACAAACTAACAAACTAACAAACTAACAAACTAACAAACTAACAAACTAACAAACTAACAAACTAACAAACTAACAAACTAACAAACTAACAAACTAACAAACTAACAAACTAACAAACGAACAAACTAACAACCTAACAAACTAACAAACTAACAAACGAACAAACTAACAACCTAACAAACTAACAAACTAACAAACTAACAAACTAACAAACTAACAAACTAACAAACTAACAAACTAACAAACTAACAAACTAACAAACTAACAAACTAACAAACTAACAAACTAACAAACTAACAAACTAACAAACTAACAAACTAACAAACTAACAAACTAACAAACTAACAAACTAACAAACTAACAAACTAACAAACTAACAAACTAACAAACTAACAAACTAACAAACTAACAAACTAACAAACTAACAAACTAACAAACTAACAAACTAACAAACTAACAAACTAACAAACTAACAAACTAACAAACTAACAAACTAACAAACTAACAAACTAACAAACTAACAAACTAACAAACTAACAAACTAACAAACTAACAAACTAACAAACTAACAAACTAACAAACTAACAAACTAACAAACTAACAAACTAACAAACTAACAAACTAACAAACTAACAAACTAACAAACTAACAAACTAACAAACTAACAAACTAACAAACTAACAAACTAACAAACTAACAAACTAACAAACTAACAAACTAACAAACTAACAAACTAACAAACTAACAAACTAACAAACTAACAAACTAACAAACTAACAAACTAACAAACTAACAACCTAACAAACTAACAAACTAACAAACTAACAAACTAACAAACTAACAAACTAACAAACTAACAAACTAACAAACTAACAAACTAACAAACTAACAAACTAACAAACTAACAAACTAACAAACTAACAAATTAACAAACTAACAAACTAACAAACTAACAAAATAACAAACTAACAAACTAACAAAATTACAAACTAACAAACTAACAAACTAACAAACTAACAAACTAACAAACTAACAAACTAACAAACTAACAAACGAACAAACTAACAACCTAACAAACTAACAAACTAACAAACGAACAAACTAACAACCTAACAAACTAACAAACTAACAAACTAACAAACTAACAAACTAACAAACTAACAAACTAACAAACTAACAAACTAACAAACTAACAAACTAACAAACTAACAAACTAACAAACTAACAAACTAACAAACTAACAAACTAACAAACTAACAAACTAACAAACTAACAAACTAACAAACGAACAAACTAACAAACTAACAGACGAACAAACGAACAAACTAACAAACTAACAAACTAACAAACGAACAAACGAACAAACGAACAAACTAACAAACTAACAGACGAACAAACGAACAAACTAACAAACTAACAAACTAACAAACGATCAAACGATCAAACGAACAAACGAACAAGCTAACAAACTAACAAACCAACAAACTAACAAACCAACAAACCAACAAACCAACAAACCAACAAACCAACAAACCAACAAACCAACAAACCAACAAACCAACAAACCAACTAATCAACAAACCAACAAACCAACAAACCAACAAACTAACAAACTAACAAGCTAACAAGCTAACAAGCTAACAAGCTAACAAACTAACAAACTAACAAACTAACAAACTAACAAACTAACAAACGAACAAACTAACAAACTAACAGACGAACAAACGAACAAACTAACAAACTAACAAACTAACAAACTAACAAACGAACAAACGAACAATCTAACAAACTAACAGACGAACAAACGAACAAACTAACAAGCTAACAAGCTAACAAGCTAACAAACTAACAAACTAACAAACTAACAAACTAACAAACTAACAAACTATTAAACTAACAAACTAACAAACTAACAAACTAACAAACTAACAAACTAACAAACTAACAAACTAACAAACTTACAAACTAACAAACTAACAAACTAACAAACTAACAAACTAACAAACTAACAAACTAACAAACTAACAAACTAACAAACTAACAAAATAACAAACTAACAAACTAACAAACTAACAAACTAACAAACTAACAAACTAACAAACTAACAAACTAACAAACTAACAAACTAACAAACTAACAAACTAACAAACTAACAAACTAACAAACTAACAAACTAACAAACTAACAAACTAACAAACTAACAAACTAACAAACTAACAAACTAACAAACTAACAAACTAACAAACTAACAAACTAACAAACTAACAAACTAACAAACTAACAAACTAACAAACTAACAAACTAACAAACTAACAAACTAACAAACTAACAAACTAACAAACTAACAAACTAACAAACTAACAAACTAACAAACTAACAAACTAACAAACTAACAAACTAACAAACTAACAAACTAACAAACTAACAAACTAACAAACTAACAAACTAACAAACTAACAAACTAACAAACTAACAAACTAACAAACTAACAAACTAACAAACTAACAAACTAACAAACTAACAAACTAACAAACTAACAAACTAACAACCTAACAAACTAACAAAGTAACAAACTAACAAACTAACAAACTAACAAACTAACAAACTAACAAACTAACAAACTAACAAACTAACAAACTAACAAACTAACAAACTAACAAACTAACAAACTAACAAACTAACAAACTAACAAACTAACAAACTAACAAACTAACAAACTAACAAACTAACAAAGTAACAAACTAACAAACTAACAACCTAACAAACTAACAAACTAACAAACTAACAAACTAACAAACTAACAAACTAACAAACTAACAAACTAACAAACTAACAAACTAACAAACTAACAAACTAACAAACTAACAAACTAACAAACTAACAAACTAACAAACTAACAAACTAACAAACTAACAAAATAACAAACTAACAAACTAACAAACTAACAAACTAACAGACGAACAAACGAACAAACTAACAAACTAACAAACTAACAAACGAACAAACGAACAAACGAACAATCTAACAAACTAACAGACGAACAAACGAACAAACTAACAAACTAACAAACTAACAAACGAACAAACGAACAAACGAACAAACGAACAAACGAACAAGCTAACAAACTAACAAACCAACAAACTAACAAACCAACAAACCAACAAACCAACAAACCAACAAACCAACAAACCAACAAACCAACAAACCAACTAACCAACAAACCAACAAACCAACAAACCAACTAACCAACAAACCAACAAACCAACAAACCAACAAACTAACAAACTAACAAACTAACAAGCTAACAAGCTAACAAGCTAACAAACTAACAAACTAACAAACTAACAAACTAACAAACTAACAAACTAACAAACTAACAAACTAACAAACTAACAAAGTAACAAACTAACAAACTAACAAACTAACAAACTAACAAACTAACAAACTAACAAACTAACAAACTAACAAACTAACAAACTAACAAACTAACAAACTAACAAACTAACAAACTAACAAACTAACAAACTAACAAACGAACAAACGAACAAACGAACAAGCTAACAAACTAACAAACCAACAAACCAACAAACCAACAAACCAACAAACCAACAAACCAACAAACCAACAAACCAACAAACCAACTAACCAACAAACCAACAAACCAACAAACCAACTAACCAACAAACCAACAAACCAACAAACCAACAAACTAACAAACTAACAAACTAACAAGCTAACAAGCTAACAAGCTAACAAACTAACAAACTAACAAACTAACAAACTAACAAACTAACAAACTAACAAACTAACAAACTAACAAACTAACAAACTAACAAACTAACAAACTAACAAACTAACAAACTAACAAACTAACAAACTAACAAACTAACAAACTAACAAACTAACAAACTAACAAACTAACAAACTAACAAACTAACAAACTAACAAACTAACAAACTAACAAACTAACAAACTAACAAACTAACAAACTAACAAACTAACAAACTAACAAACTAACAAACTAACAAACTAACAAACTAACAAACTAACAAACTAACAAACTAACAAACTAACAAACCAACAAACTAACAAACCAACAAACTAACAAACCAACAAACTAACAAACTAACAAACTAACAAACTAACAAACTAACAAACTAACAAACTAACAAACTAACAAACTAACAAACTAACAAACTAACAAACTAACAAACTAACAAACTAACAAACTAACAAACTAACAAACTAACAAACTAACAAACTAACAAACTAACAAACTAACAAACTAACAAACTAACAAACTAACAAACTAACAAACTAACAAACTAACAAACTAACAAACTAACAAACTAACAAACTAACAAACTAACAAACTAACAAACTAACAAACTAACAAACTAACAAACTAACAACCTAACAAACTAACAACCTAACAAACTAACAAAGTAACAAACTAACAAACTAACAAACTAACAAACTAACAAACTAACAAACTAACAAACTAACAAACTAACAAACTAACAAACTAACAAACTAACAAACTAACAAACTAACAAACTAACAAACTAACAAACTAACAAACTAACAAACTAACAAACTAACAAACTAACAAACTAACAAACTAACAAACTAACAAACTAACAAACTAACAAACTAACAAACTAACAAACTAACAAACTAACAAACTAACAAACTAACAAATTAACAAACTAACAAACTAACAAACTAACAAACTAACAAACTAACAAACTAACAAACTAACAAACTAACAAACTAACAAACTAACAAACTAACAAACGAACAAACTAACAACCTAACAAACTAACAAACTAACAAACTAACAAACTAACAAACTAACAAACTAACAAACTAACAAACTAACAAACTAACAAACTAACAAACTAACAAACTAACAAACTAACAAACTAACAAACTAACAAACTAACAAACTAACAAACTAACAAAATAACAGACGAACAAACGAACAAACTAACAAACTAACAAACTAACAAACGAACAAACGAACAAACGAACAAACGAACAAACGAACAAACTAACAAACTAACAAACTAACAAACTAACAAACGAACAAACTAACAAACTAACAGACGAACAAACGAACAAACTAACAAACTAACAAACTAACAAACGAACAAACGAACAAACGAACAAACGAACAAACTAACAGACGAACAAACGAACAAACTAACAAACTAACAAACTAACAAACGATCAAACGATCAAACGAACAAACGAACAAGCTAACAAACTAACAAACCAACAAACCAACAAACCAACAAACCAACAAACCAACAAACCAACAAACCAACAAACCAACAAACCAACTAATCAACAAACCAACAAACCAACAAACCAACAAACCAACAAACTAACAAACTAACAAACTAACAAGCTAACAAGCTAACAAGCTAACAAGCTAACAAACTAACAAACTAACAAACTAACAAACTAACAAACTAACAAACTAACAAACTAACAAACTAACAAACTAACAAACGAACAAACTAACAAACTAACAGACGAACAAACGAACAAACTAACAAACTAACAAACTAACAAACTAACAAACGAACAAACGAACAATCTAACAAACTAACAGACGAACAAACGAACAAACTAACAAACTAACAAACTAACAAACTAACAAACTAACAAACTAACAAACTAACAAACTAACAAACTAACAAACTAACAAACTAACAAACTAACAAACTAACAAACTAACAAACTAACAAACTAACAAACTAACAAACTAACAAACTAACAAACTAACAAACTAACAAACTAACAAACTAACAAACTAACAAACTAACAAACTAACAAACTAACAAACTAACAAACTAACAAACTAACAAACTAACAAACTAACAAACTAACAAACTAACAAACTAACAAACTAACAAACTAACAAACTAACAAACTAACAAACTAACAAACTAACAAACTAACAAACTAACAAACTAACAAACTAACAAACTAACAAACTAACAAACTAACAAACTAACAAACTAACAAACTAACAAACTAACAAACTAACAAACTAACAAACTAACAAACTAACAAACTAACAAACTAACAAACTAACAAACTAACAAACTAACAAACTAACAAACTAACAAACTAACAAACTAACAAACTAACAAACTAACAAACTAACAAACTAACAAACTAACAAACTAACAAACTAACAAACTAACAAACTAACAAACTAACAAACTAACAAACTAACAACCTAACAAACTAACAACCTAACAAACTAACAAAGTAACAAACTAACAAACTAACAAACTAACAAACTAACAAACTAACAAACTAACAAACTAACAAACTAACAAACTAACAAACTAACAAACTAACAAACTAACAAACTAACAAACTAACAAAGTAACAAACTAACAAACTAACAAACTAACAACCTAACAAACTAACAAACTAACAAACTAACAAACTAACAAACTAACAAACTAACAAACTAACAAACTAACAAACTAACAAACTAACAAACTAACAAACTAACAAACTAACAAACTAACAAACTAACAAACTAACAAACTAACAAACTAACAAAATAACAAACTAACAAGCTAACAAACTAACAAACTAACAGACGAACAAACGAACAAACTAACAAACTAACAAACTAACAAACGAACAAACGAACAAACGAACAATCTAACAAACTAACAGACGAACAAACGAACAAACTAACAAACTAACAAACTAACAAACGAACAAACGAACAAACGAACAAACGAACAAACGAACAAGCTAACAAACTAACAAACCAACAAACCAACAAACCAACAAACCAACAAACCAACAAACCAACAAACCAACAAACCAACAAACCAACAAACCAACTAACCAACAAACCAACAAACCAACAAACCAACTAACCAACAAACCAACAAACCAACAAACCAACAAACTAACAAACTAACAAACTAACAAACTAACAAGCTAACAAGCTAACAAGCTAACAAACTAACAAACTAACAAACTAACAAACTAACAAACTAACAAACTAACAAACTAACAAACTAACAAACTAACAAACTAACAAACTAACAAACTAACAAACTAACAAACTAACAAACTAACAAACTAACAAACTAACAAACTAACAAACTAACAAACTAACAAACTAACAAACTAACAAACTAACAAACTAACAAACTAACAAACTAACAAACTAACAAACTAACAAACTAACAAACTAACAAACTAACAAACTAACAAACTAACAAACTAACAAACTAACAAACTAACAAACTAACAAACTAACAAACTAACAAACTAACAAACTAACAAACTAACAAACTAACAAACTAACAAACTAACAAACTAACAAACTAACAAACTAACAAACTAACAAACTAACAAACTAACAAACTAACAAACTAACAAACTAACAAACTAACAAACTAACAAACTAACAAACTAACAAACTAACAAACTAACAAACTAACAAACTAACAAACTAACAAACTAACAAACTAACAAACTAACAAACTAACAAACTAACAAACTAACAAACTAACAAACTAACAAACTAACAAACTAACAAACTAACAAACTAACAAACTAACAAACTAACAAACTAACAAACTAACAAACTAACAAACTAACAAACTAACAAACTAACAAACTAACAAACTAACAAACTAACAAACTAACAAACTAACAAACGAACAAACTAACAACCTAACAAACTAACAAACTAACAAACTAACAAACTAACAAACTAACAAACTAACAAACTAACAAACTAACAAACTAACAAACTAACAAACTAACAAACTAACAAACTAACAAAATAACAGACGAACAAACGAACAAACTAACAAACTAACAAACTAACAAACGAACAAACGAACAAACGAACAAACGAACAAACTAACAAACTAACAAACTAACAAACGAACAAACTAACAAACTAACAGACGAACAAACGAACAAACTAACAAACTAACAAACTAACAAACGAACAAACGAACAAACGAACAAACGAACAAACGAACAAACTAACAGACGAACAAACGAACAAACTAACAAACTAACAAACTAACAAACGATCAAACGATCAAACGAACAAACGAACAAGCTAACAAACTAACAAACCAACAAACCAACAAACCAACAAACCAACAAACCAACAAACCAACAAACCAACAAACCAACAAACCAACAAACCAACAAACCAACAAACCAACTAATCAACAAACCAACAAACCAACAAACCAACAAACTAACAAACTAACAAACTAACAAGCTAACAAGCTAACAAGCTAACAAGCTAACAAACTAACAAACTAACAAACTAACAAACTAACAAACTAACAAACTAACAAACTAACAAACTAACAAACTAACAAACGAACAAACTAACAAACTAACAGACGAACAAACGAACAAACTAACAAACTAACAAACTAACAAACTAACAAACGAACAAACGAACACACGAACAATCTAACAAACTAACAGACGAACAAACGAACAAACTAACAAACTAACAAACTAACAAACTAACAAACGAACAAACGAACAAACGAACAAACGAACAAACGAACAAGCTAACAAACTAACAAACCAACAAACTAACAAACCAACAAACCAACAAACCAACAAACCAACAAACCAACAAACCAACTAACCAACAAACCAACAAACCAACAAACCAACAAACCAACTAACCAACAAACCAACAAACCAACAAACCAACAAACTAACAAACTAACAAACTAACAAGCTAACAAGCTAACAAGCTAACAAACTAACAAACTAACAAACTAACAAACTAACAAACTAACAAACTAACAAACTAACAAACTAACAAACTAACAAACTAACAAACTAACAAACTAACAAACTAACAAACTAACAAACTAACAAACTAACAAACTAACAAACTAACAAACTAACAAACTAACAAACTAACAAACTAACAAACTAACAAACTAACAAACTAACAAACTAACAAACTAACAAACTAACAAACTAACAAACTAACAAACTAACAAACTAACAAACTAACAAACTAACATACTGACAAACTAACAAACTAACAAACTAACAAACTAACAAACTAACAAACTAACAAACTAACAAACTAACAAACTGACAAACTAACAAACTAACAAACTAACAAACTAACAAACTAACAAGCTAACAAGCTAACAAGCTAACAAGCTAACAAACTAACAAACCAACAAACCAACAAACCAACAAACCAACTAACCAACAAACCAACAAACCAACAAACCAACAAACCAACAAACTAACAAACTAAAAAACTAACAAACTAACAAACTAACAAACTAACAAACTAACAAACTAACAAACTAACAAACTAACAAACTAACAAACTAACAAACTAACAAACTAACAAACTAACAAACTAACAAACTAACAAACTAACAGACGAACAAACTAACAAACTAACAAACTAACAAACTAACAAACTAACAAACTAACAAACTAACAAACTAACAAACTAACAAACTAACAAACTAACAAACTAACAAACTAACAAACTAACAAACTAACAAACTAACAAACTAACAAACTAACAAACTAACAAACTAACAAACTAACAAACTAACAAACTAACAAACGAACAAACTAACAAACTAACAGACGAACAAACGAACAAACTAACAAACTAACAAACTAACAAACTAACAAACTAACAAACTAACAAACTAACAAACTAACAAACTAACAAACTAACAAACTAACAAACTAACAAACTAACAAACTAACAAACGAACAAACTAACAAACTAACAGACGAACAAACGAACAAACTAACAAACTAACAAACTAACAAACTAACAAACGAAAAAACGAACAAACGAACAAACTAACAAACTAACAGACGAACAAACGAACAAACTAACAAACTAACAAACTAACAAACGATCAAACGAACAAACGAACAAGCTAACAAACTAACAAACCAACAAACTAACAAACCAACAAACCAACAAACCAACAAACCAACAAACCAACAAACTAACAAACTAACAAACTAACAAACTAACAAACTAACAAACTAACAAACTAACAAACTAACAAACTAACAAACTAACAAACTAACAAACTAACAAACTAACAAACTAACAAACTAACAAACTAACAAACTAACAAACTAACAAACTAACAAACTAACAAACTAACAAACTAACAAACTAACAAACTAACAAACTAACAAACTAACAAAATAACAAACTAACAAATTAACAAACTAACAAACTAACAAACTAACAAACGAACAAACTAACAACCTAACAAACTAACAAACTAACAAACGAACAAACTAACAACCTAACAAACTAACAAACTAACAAACTAACAAACTAACAAACTAACAAACTAACAAACTAACAAACTAACAAACTAACAAACTAACAAACTAACAAACTAACAAACTAACAAACTAACAAACTAACAAACTAACAAACTAACAAACTAACAAACTAACAAACTAACAAACTAACAAACTAACAAACTAACAAACTAACAAACTAACAAACTAACAAACTAACAAACGAACAAACTAACAACCTAACAAACTAACAAACTAACAAACGAACAAACTAACAACCTAACAAACTAACAAACTAACAAACTAACAAACTAACAAACTAACAAACTAACAAACTAACAAACTAACAAACTAACAAACTAACAAACTAACAAACTAACAAACTAACAAACTAACAAACTAACAAACTAACAAACTAACAAACTAACAAACTAACAAACTAACAAACTAACAAACTAACAAACTAACAAACTAACAAACTAACAAACTAACAAACTAACAAACTAACAAACTAACAAACTAACAAACTAACAAACTAACAAACTAACAAACTAACAAACTAACAAACTAACAAACTAACAAACTAACAAACTAACAAACTAACAAACTAACAAACTAACAAACTAACAAACTAACAAACTAACAAACTAACAAACTAACAAACTAACAAACTAACAAACTAACAAACTAACAAACTAACAAACTAACAAACTAACAAACTAACAAACTAACAAACTAACAAACTAACAAACTAACAAACTAACAAACTAACAAACTAACAAACTAACAAACTAACAAACTAACAAACTAACAAACTAACAAACTAACAAACTAACAAACTAACAAACTAACAAACTAACAAACTAACAAACTAACAAACTAACAAACTAACAAACTAACAACCTAACAAACTAACAAACTAACAAACTAACAAACTAACAAACTAACAAACTAACAAACTAACAAACTAACAAACTAACAAACTAACAAACTAACAAACTAACAAACTAACAAACTAACAAACTAACAAATTAACAAACTAACAAACTAACAAACTAACAAAATAACAAACTAACAAACTAACAAAATTACAAACTAACAAACTAACAAACTAACAAACTAACAAACTAACAAACTAACAAACTAACAAACTAACAAACGAACAAACTAACAACCTAACAAACTAACAAACTAACAAACGAACAAACTAACAACCTAACAAACTAACAAACTAACAAACTAACAAACTAACAAACTAACAAACTAACAAACTAACAAACTAACAAACTAACAAACTAACAAACTAACAAACTAACAAACTAACAAACTAACAAACTAACAAACTAACAAACTAACAAACTAACAAACTAACAAACTAACAAACTAACAAACGAACAAACTAACAAACTAACAGACGAACAAACGAACAAACTAACAAACTAACAAACTAACAAACGAACAAACGAACAAACGAACAAACTAACAAACTAACAGACGAACAAACGAACAAACTAACAAACTAACAAACTAACAAACGATCAAACGATCAAACGAACAAACGAACAAGCTAACAAACTAACAAACCAACAAACTAACAAACCAACAAACCAACAAACCAACAAACCAACAAACCAACAAACCAACAAACCAACAAACCAACAAACCAACAAACCAACTAATCAACAAACCAACAAACCAACAAACCAACAAACTAACAAACTAACAAGCTAACAAGCTAACAAGCTAACAAGCTAACAAACTAACAAACTAACAAACTAACAAACTAACAAACTAACAAACGAACAAACTAACAAACTAACAGACGAACAAACGAACAAACTAACAAACTAACAAACTAACAAACTAACAAACGAACAAACGAACAATCTAACAAACTAACAGACGAACAAACGAACAAACTAACAAGCTAACAAGCTAACAAGCTAACAAACTAACAAACTAACAAACTAACAAACTAACAAACTAACAAACTATTAAACTAACAAACTAACAAACTAACAAACTAACAAACTAACAAACTAACAAACTAACAAACTAACAAACTTACAAACTAACAAACTAACAAACTAACAAACTAACAAACTAACAAACTAACAAACTAACAAACTAACAAACTAACAAACTAACAAAATAACAAACTAACAAACTAACAAACTAACAAACTAACAAACTAACAAACTAACAAACTAACAAACTAACAAACTAACAAACTAACAAACTAACAAACTAACAAACTAACAAACTAACAAACTAACAAACTAACAAACTAACAAACTAACAAACTAACAAACTAACAAACTAACAAACTAACAAACTAACAAACTAACAAACTAACAAACTAACAAACTAACAAACTAACAAACTAACAAACTAACAAACTAACAAACTAACAAACTAACAAACTAACAAACTAACAAACTAACAAACTAACAAACTAACAAACTAACAAACTAACAAACTAACAAACTAACAAACTAACAAACTAACAAACTAACAAACTAACAAACTAACAAACTAACAAACTAACAAACTAACAAACTAACAAACTAACAAACTAACAAACTAACAAACTAACAAACTAACAAACTAACAAACTAACAAACTAACAAACTAACAAACTAACAAACTAACAACCTAACAAACTAACAAAGTAACAAACTAACAAACTAACAAACTAACAAACTAACAAACTAACAAACTAACAAACTAACAAACTAACAAACTAACAAACTAACAAACTAACAAACTAACAAACTAACAAACTAACAAACTAACAAACTAACAAACTAACAAACTAACAAACTAACAAACTAACAAACTAACAAAGTAACAAACTAACAAACTAACAACCTAACAAACTAACAAACTAACAAACTAACAAACTAACAAACTAACAAACTAACAAACTAACAAACTAACAAACTAACAAACTAACAAACTAACAAACTAACAAACTAACAAACTAACAAACTAACAAACTAACAAACTAACAAACTAACAAACTAACAAAATAACAAACTAACAAACTAACAAACTAACAAACTAACAGACGAACAAACGAACAAACTAACAAACTAACAAACTAACAAACGAACAAACGAACAAACGAACAATCTAACAAACTAACAGACGAACAAACGAACAAACTAACAAACTAACAAACTAACAAACGAACAAACGAACAAACGAACAAACGAACAAACGAACAAGCTAACAAACTAACAAACCAACAAACTAACAAACCAACAAACCAACAAACCAACAAACCAACAAACCAACAAACCAACAAACCAACAAACCAACTAACCAACAAACCAACAAACCAACAAACCAACTAACCAACAAACCAACAAACCAACAAACCAACAAACTAACAAACTAACAAACTAACAAGCTAACAAGCTAACAAGCTAACAAACTAACAAACTAACAAACTAACAAACTAACAAACTAACAAACTAACAAACTAACAAACTAACAAACTAACAAACTAACAAAGTAACAAACTAACAAACTAACAAACTAACAAACTAACAAACTAACAAACTAACAAACTAACAAACTAACAAACTAACAAACTAACAAACTAACAAACTAACAAACTAACAAACTAACAAACTAACAAACTAACAAACGAACAAACGAACAAACGAACAAGCTAACAAACTAACAAACCAACAAACCAACAAACCAACAAACCAACAAACCAACAAACCAACAAACCAACAAACCAACAAACCAACTAACCAACAAACCAACAAACCAACAAACCAACTAACCAACAAACCAACAAACCAACAAACCAACAAACTAACAAACTAACAAACTAACAAGCTAACAAGCTAACAAGCTAACAAACTAACAAACTAACAAACTAACAAACTAACAAACTAACAAACTAACAAACTAACAAACTAACAAACTAACAAACTAACAAACTAACAAACTAACAAACTAACAAACTAACAAACTAACAAACTAACAAACTAACAAACTAACAAACTAACAAACTAACAAACTAACAAACTAACAAACTAACAAACTAACAAACTAACAAACTAACAAACTAACAAACTAACAAACTAACAAACTAACAAACTAACAAACTAACAAACTAACAAACTAACAAACTAACAAACTAACAAACTAACAAACTAACAAACTAACAAACTAACAAACCAACAAACTAACAAACCAACAAACTAACAAACCAACAAACTAACAAACTAACAAACTAACAAACTAACAAACTAACAAACTAACAAACTAACAAACTAACAAACTAACAAACTAACAAACTAACAAACTAACAAACTAACAAACTAACAAACTAACAAACTAACAAACTAACAAACTAACAAACTAACAAACTAACAAACTAACAAACTAACAAACTAACAAACTAACAAACTAACAAACTAACAAACTAACAAACTAACAAACTAACAAACTAACAAACTAACAAACTAACAAACTAACAAACTAACAAACTAACAAACTAACAAACTAACAACCTAACAAACTAACAACCTAACAAACTAACAAAGTAACAAACTAACAAACTAACAAACTAACAAACTAACAAACTAACAAACTAACAAACTAACAAACTAACAAACTAACAAACTAACAAACTAACAAACTAACAAACTAACAAACTAACAAACTAACAAACTAACAAACTAACAAACTAACAAACTAACAAACTAACAAACTAACAAACTAACAAACTAACAAACTAACAAACTAACAAACTAACAAACTAACAAACTAACAAACTAACAAACTAACAAACTAACAAATTAACAAACTAACAAACTAACAAACTAACAAACTAACAAACTAACAAACTAACAAACTAACAAACTAACAAACTAACAAACTAACAAACTAACAAACGAACAAACTAACAACCTAACAAACTAACAAACTAACAAACTAACAAACTAACAAACTAACAAACTAACAAACTAACAAACTAACAAACTAACAAACTAACAAACTAACAAACTAACAAACTAACAAACTAACAAACTAACAAACTAACAAACTAACAAACTAACAAACTAACAAAATAACAGACGAACAAACGAACAAACTAACAAACTAACAAACTAACAAACGAACAAACGAACAAACGAACAAACGAACAAACGAACAAACTAACAAACTAACAAACTAACAAACTAACAAACGAACAAACTAACAAACTAACAGACGAACAAACGAACAAACTAACAAACTAACAAACTAACAAACGAACAAACGAACAAACGAACAAACGAACAAACTAACAGACGAACAAACGAACAAACTAACAAACTAACAAACTAACAAACGATCAAACGATCAAACGAACAAACGAACAAGCTAACAAACTAACAAACCAACAAACCAACAAACCAACAAACCAACAAACCAACAAACCAACAAACCAACAAACCAACAAACCAACTAATCAACAAACCAACAAACCAACAAACCAACAAACTAACAAACTAACAAACTAACAAGCTAACAAGCTAACAAGCTAACAAGCTAACAAACTAACAAACTAACAAACTAACAAACTAACAAACTAACAAACTAACAAACTAACAAACTAACAAACTAACAAACGAACAAACTAACAAACTAACAGACGAACAAACGAACAAACTAACAAACTAACAAACTAACAAACTAACAAACGAACAAACGAACAATCTAACAAACTAACAGACGAACAAACGAACAAACTAACAAACTAACAAACTAACAAACTAACAAACTAACAAACTAACAAACTAACAAACTAACAAACTAACAAACTAACAAACTAACAAACTAACAAACTAACAAACTAACAAACTAACAAACTAACAAACTAACAAACTAACAAACTAACAAACTAACAAACTAACAAACTAACAAACTAACAAACTAACAAACTAACAAACTAACAAACTAACAAACTAACAAACTAACAAACTAACAAACTAACAAACTAACAAACTAACAAACTAACAAACTAACAAACTAACAAACTAACAAACTAACAAACTAACAAACTAACAAACTAACAAACTAACAAACTAACAAACTAACAAACTAACAAACTAACAAACTAACAAACTAACAAACTAACAAACTAACAAACTAACAAACTAACAAACTAACAAACTAACAAACTAACAAACTAACAAACTAACAAACTAACAAACTAACAAACTAACAAACTAACAAACTAACAAACTAACAAACTAACAAACTAACAAACTAACAAACTAACAAACTAACAAACTAACAAACTAACAAACT
>NW_027477537.1:0-66447 GCF_051020955.1 Megalopta genalis | reverse complement strand
AAAACAAATGATTTAGCTTCAAATCAATGCGATGTAGAAGGATTGGTTTCAAATCCTTGCGAAGCAAATGATTGAGCTTCACACACTTGGGATATAGGTGATATAGCTTCAAATGCTGACGAAACAAACGAGTTAGCTTCAAATCCATGCGAGACACATGATTTAGCTGCAAATAAATGCGATGTAGAAGGTTTAGCTTCAAACCAAAACGATGTGGAAAGTATAGCTTCATATCCATGCGACACAAATGACTTTGCATTATATACATGCGATATAAGTGATATAGCTTCAAATGCAGGAGAAACAAACGAGTTAGCTTCATATCCATGCAAAACACATGATTTAGCTAGAAATCAATTCGAGGTAGAAGGTTTAGCATCAAATCCATGCGACACAATCGATTTAGCTTCAGATACTTGCGATATAAGTGATAAAGCTTCAAATGCACACGAAACAAACGAGTTAGCTTCAAATCCATGCGAAACACATGATTTAGCTACAAATCAATTCGAGGCAGAAGGTTTATCTTCAAATCATGTGACACAAATGATTTGGCTTCATATACTTGCGATATAAATGATATAGCTTCAAATGCGTGCGAAACAAACGAATTAGCTTCAAATCCATGCGACCCAAATGATTTAGCTTCAGATACTTGCGATATAAGTGATATAGCTTCAAATGCAGACGAAACAAACGAGTTATCTTCATATCCAAGCGAAACACATGATTTAGCTTCAAATCCATGCGAAACAAATTATTTAGCATCAGATACTTGCGACTTAAATGATATAGCTTCAAATGCAGACGAAACAAACGAGTTAGATTCAAATCCATGCGAAACACATGATTTATCTTCAAATCAATGCGATGTGGAAGGATTAGCTTCAAATCCATGCGAAGCAAATGATTGAGCTTCAAACACTTGAGATATAGGTGATAGAGCTTCAAATGCAGGAGAAACAAACGAGTTAGCTTCATATCCAAGCGAAACACATGATTTAGCTTCAAATCAATGCGACACACACGATTTAGCTTCAAATTAATTCGAAGTACACGGCTAAGATTCAAAATCCATGCGATGTAAAAGGTTTAGCTTCAAATCCAAGCGAAAAAACATGATTTAGCTTCAAATCAATGCGATATAGAAGGTTTAGCATCATATCCATGCGAAACAAATGATTTAGCATCAGATACTTGCGATATAAGTGATATAGTTTCAAATACAAGGGAAACTAACGAGTTAGTTTCAAATCCATGCGAAACACATGATTTAGCATCAAAGAAATTCGGAGTAGAAGGATTAGATTCAAATCCCTGAGATACAAATGATTTAGCATCAGATACATGCGATATAAGTGATATAGCTTCAAAAACAGGAGGAACCAACGAGTTAGCTTCAAATCCTTCCAAATACATGATTAAGCTTCAAATCAATGCTATGTAGAAGATTTAGCTTCAAATCCATGAGACAGAAACGATTTAGCTTCAAATACTAGCGATATAAGTGATATAGCTTCAAATGCAGACGAAAGAAACGAGTTTGCGTCAAATCCAACCGAATCACATGATTTAGCTTCAAATTAATGCGATGTAGAAGGTTTAGCTTCAAATCCATGCGAAACAAATGATTTAGCTTCAAACACTTGGGATATAAGTGATATAGCTTCAAATGCAGACGAAGCAAACGAGTTAGCTTCAAATCCATGCGAAACACATGATTCAGCTGCAGATAAATGCGATGTAGATGGTTTAGCTTCAAATCCATGCGAAACAAATGATTTAACATCTGATAGTTGCGATATAAGGGATACAGCTTCAAATGCAGACGAAATAAACGAGTTAGCTCCAAATCCAAGCGAATCACATGATTTAGCTTCAAATCATTGCGATGTGGAAGGTTTAACTTCAAATCCTTGCGAAGCAAATGATTTAGCTTTGAACACTTGGGATATAAGTGATATAGCTTCAAATGTAGACGAAACAAACGAGTTAGCTTCAAATTCACGCGAAACACATGATTTAGCTTCAATCCATGCGACACAAATGATTTAGCATCAGATACATGCGATATAAGTGAAATAGCTTCATATGCAGACGAAACAAACAAGTTAGCTTCATTTCCAAGCGATACACATGATTTAGCTTTAAATCAATGCGATGTAGAAGGTTTAGCTTCAAATCCATGCGAAAAAAATGATTTAGCTTCAAACACTTGGGATTTAAGTGATATATCTTCAAATGCAGAAGAAACAAACGAGTTAGCTTCATATCCAAGCAAAACACATGATTTAGCTTCAAATCAATTCCAAGTAGAAGGATTAGCTTCAAATCCACGCGAAACACATGATTTAGCTTCAAATCAATGCGATATAAAATGTTTAGCTTCAAATCCATGCGACACAAATGATATAGCTTCAGATACTTGCGATATAAGAGATATAGCTTCAAATGCAGACGAAACAAACGAGTTAGCTTCATTTCCAAGCGAAACACATGATTTAGCTTCAAATCAATTCGAAGTAGAAGGATTATCTTCAAATCCAGGCGAAACAAATGATTTAACATCAGATAGTTGCGATATAAGTTATATAGCTTCAAATGCAGACGAAACAAACGAGATAGCCTCAAATCCAAGCGAAACACATGATTTAGCTTAAAATCAATGCGATGTGGGAGGATTACCTTCAAATCCATGCGAAGCAAAGATTGAGTTTCAAACACTTGGGATATAAATGATATAGCTTCAAATGCAGACGAATCAATCGATTTCGCTTCAAAATCCAAGCGAAACACATGATTTAGCTTCATATCAATGTGATATAGAAGGTTTAGCTTCAAACCAAACTATGTAGAAGGTTTAGTTCAAATCCATGCGACACAAATGATTTAGAATCAGATACATGCGATATAAGTGATATAGCTTCAAATGCAGGAGAAACAAACGGGTTAGCTCCAATTCCATGCGAAACAAATTAGTTAGCTTAAAACACTTGGGATATAAGTTATATAGCGTCAAATGCAGACGAATCAAACGAGTTAGCTTCAAAATCAAGCGATACACATGACTTAGCTATAAATCAGTGCGAAGTAGAAGGCTTTGCTACAAATCCATGCGAAACAAATGATTTAGGTTCAGATACTTGCGATATAAGTGATATAGCTTCAAATGCAGACGAATCAAACGAGCTAGCTCCAATTCCACGCGACACAAATGATTTAGCTGCAAATCAATGCGATGTAGAAGGTATAGCTTCAAATGCATGCGAAACAAACGATTTAGCTTCTGATACTTGCGATATAAGTGCTAAAGCTTCAAATGCAGACGAAACAAACGAGATGGCTTCAAATCCATGCGAAACAAATGATTTAGCTTCAAAATCAATGCGATGTAGAAGGATTGGTTTTCAAATCCTTGCGAAGCAAATGATTGAGCTTCAAACACTTGGGATATAGGTGATATAGCTTCAAATGCTGACGAAACAAACGAGTTAGCTTCAAATCCATGCGAGACACATGATTTAGCTGCAAATCAATGCGATGTAGAAGGTTTAGCTTCAAACCAAAACGATGTGGAAAGTATAGCTTCATATCCATGCGACACAAATGACTTTGCATTATATACATGCGATATAAGTGATATAGCTTCAAATGCAGGAGAAACAAACGAGTTAGCTTCATATCCATGCAAAACACATGATTTAGCTAGAAATCAATTTGAGGTAGAAGGTTTAGCATCAAATCCATGCGACACAATCGATTTAGCTTCAGATACTTGCGATATAAGTGATAAAGCTTCAAATGCACACGAAACAAACGAGTTAGCTTCAAATCCATGCGAAACACATGATTTAGCTACAAATCAATTCGAGGCAGAAGGTTTATCTTCAAATCCATGTGACACAAATGATTTGGCTTCATATACTTGCGATATAAATGATATAGCTTCAAATGCGTGCGAAACAAACGAATTAGCTTCAAATCCATGCGACCCAAATGATTTAGCTTCAGATACTTGCGATATAAGTGATATAGCTTCAAATGCAGACGAAACAAACGAGTTATCTTCATATCCAAGCGAAACACATGATTTAGCTTCAAATCCATGCGAAACAAATTATTTAGCATCAGATACTTGCGACTTAAATGATATAGCTTCAAATGCAGACGAAACAAACGAGTTAGATTCAAATCCATGCGAAACACATGATTTATCTTCAAATCAATGCGATGTGGAAGGATTAGCTTCAAATCCATGCGAAGCAAATGATTGAGCTTCAAACACTTGAGATATAGGTGATAGAGCTTCAAATGCAGGAGAAACAAACGAGTTAGCTTCATATCCAAGCGAAACACATGATTTAGCTTCAAATCAATGCGACACACACGATTTAGCTTCAAATTAATTCGAAGTACACGGCTAAGATTCAAATCCATGCGATGTAAAAGGTTTAGCTTCAAATCCAAGCGAAAAACATGATTTAGCTTCAAATCAATGCGATATAGAAGGTTTAGCATCATATCCATGCGAAACAAATGATTTAGCATCAGATACTTGCGATATAAGTGATATAGTTTCAAATACAAGGGAAACTAACGAGTTAGTTTCAAATCCATGCCAAACACATGATTTAGCTTCAAAGAAATTCGGAGTAGAAGGATTAGATTCAAATCCCTGAGATACAAATGATTTAGCATCAGATACATGCGATATAAGTGATATAGCTTCAAAAACAGGAGGAACCAACGAGTTAGCTTCAAATCCTTCCAAATACATGATTAAGCTTCAAATCAATGCTATGTAGAAGATTTAGCTTCAAATCCATGAGACAGAAACGATTTAGCTTCAAATACTAGCGATATAAGTGATATAGCTTCAAATGCAGACGAAAGAAACGAGTTTGCGTCAAATCCAACCGAATCACATGATTTAGCTTCAAATTAATGCGATGTAGAAGGTTTAGCTTCAAATCCATGCGAAACAAATGATTTAGCTTCAAACACTTGGGATATAAGTGATGTAGCTTCAAATGCAGACGAATCAATAAATTTAGCTTAAAAATGCATGCGATACACATGACTTATCTTCAAATCAATGCGAAGAAGAAGGATTAGCTTGAAATCCATGCGGTACAAATGATTTTGCTTCAGATACATGCCATATAAGTGATATAGGTTCAAATGCAGACGAAGCAAACGAGTTAGCTTCAAATCCATGCGAAACACATGATTCAGCTGCAGATAAATGCGATGTAGATGGTTTAGCTTCAAATCCATGCGAAACAAATGATTTAACATCTGATAGTTGCGATATAAGGGATACAGCTTCAAATGCAGACGAAATAAACGAGTTAGCTCCAAATCCAAGCGAATCACATGATTTAGCTTCAAATCATTGCGATGTGGAAGGTTTAACTTCAAATCCTTGCGAAGCAAATGATTTAGCTTTGAACACTTGGGATATAAGTGATATAGCTTCAAATGTAGACGAAACAAGCGAGTTAGCTTCAAATTCACGCGAAACACATGATTTAGCTTCAAATCCATGCGACACAAATGATTTAGCATCAGATACATGCGATATAAGTGAAATAGCTTCATATGCAGACGAAACAAACGAGTTAGTTTCATTTCCAAGCGATACACATGATTTAGCTTTAAATCAATGCGATGTAGAAGGTTTAGCTTCAAATCCATGCGAAAAAAATGATTTAGCTTCAAACACTTGGGATATAAGTGATATAGCTTCAAATGCAGACGAAGCAAACGAGTTAGCTTCAAATCAAGCGAAACACATGATTTAGCTTCATATCAATGTGATATAGAAGGTTTAGCTTCAAACCAAAACGATGTAGAAGGTTTAGTTCAAATCCATGCGACACAAATGATTTAGAATGAGATACATGCGATATAAGTGATATAGCTTCATATGCAGGAGAAACAAACGGGTTAGCTCCAATTCTATGCGAAACAAATTAGTTAGCTTCAAACACTTGGGATATAAGTTATATAGCGTCAAATGCAGACGAATCAAACGAGTTAGCTTCAAAATCCAAGCGATATACATGACTTAACTATAAATCTATGCGAAGTAGAAGGCTTTGCTACAAATCCATGCGAAACAAATGAATTAGGTTCAAATACTTGCGATATAAGTGATATAGCATCAAATGCAGACGAATCAAACGAGCTAGCTCCAATTCCACGCGATACAAATGATTTAGCTGCAAATCAATGCGATGTAGAAGGTATAGCTTCAAATGCATGCGAAACAAACGATTTAGCTTCTGATACTTGCGATATAAGTGATAAAGCTTCAAATGCAGACGAAACAAACGAGATGGCTTCAAATCCATGCGAGACACATGATTTAGCTGCAAATCAATGCGATGTAGAAGGTTTAGCTTCAAACCAAAGCGATGTGGAAAGTATAGCTTCATATCCATGCGACACAAATGACTTTGCATTATATACATGCGATATAAGTGATATAGCTTCAAATGCAGGAGAAACAAACGAGTTAGCTTCATATCCATGCAAAACACATGATATAGCTAGAAATCAATTCGAGGTAGTAGGTTTAGCATCAATTCCATGCGACACAAACGATTTAGCTTCAGATACTTGCGATATAAGTGATAAAGCTTCAAATGCACACGAAACAAACGAGTTAGCTTCAAATCCATGCGAAAAACATGATTTAGCTTCAAATCAATGCTATGTAGAAGGTTTAGCGACACAAATGATTTAGATTCAGATACTGCGACAAAAATGATTTAGCTTCAGATACTTGCGATATAAGTGATATAGCTTCAAATGCAGACGAAACAATCGAGTTAGATCCAAATCCAAGCGAAACACATGATTTAGCATCAAATCATTGCGTTGTAGAAGGTTTAGTTCCAAATCCATTCGAAACACATGATTTAGCTTCAAAGCAATGCGATGTAGTAGGTTTAGCTTCATATCTATGCGAAACAAATGAATGAGATTCAAACACTTGAGATATAGGTGATATAGCTTCAAATGCAGGAGAAACAAACGAGTTTTGCTTCATATCCAAGCGAAAACACATGATTTAGCTTCAAATCAATGCGATATAGAAGGTTTAGCTACAAATCCATGCGACACAAATGATATAGCTGCAGATACTTGCGATATAAGAGATATAGCTTCAAATGCAGACGAAACAAACGAGTTAGCTTCATATCCAAGCGAAACACATGATTTAGCTTCAAATCAATTCGAAGTAGAAGGATTATCTTCAAATCCATACGAAACGCATGATTTAGCTTCAAATCAATGCCATATAGATGGTTTAGCATCAAATCCATGCGACACAAATGATTTAACATCAGATGCATGCGATATAAGTGATATAGTTTCAAATGCAGACAAAACAAAAGAGATAGCTTCAAATCCAAGCGAAACACATGATTTAGCTTCAAATCAATGCGATGTAGAAGGTTTACCTTCAATTCCATGCGAAACAAATGATTTAGCTTCAAACACTTGGGATATAAGTGATATAGCTTCAAATGCAGACGAAGCAAACGAGTTAGCTTCAATCAAGCGAAACACATGATTTAGCTTCAAAGGAATGCGATGTGGACGGTTTAGCTTCAAATCCACGCGAAACACATGATTTAGCTTCAAATCAATGCGATATAGAAGGATTAGCTTCAAATCCATGCGACACAAATGATTTAGCATCAGATACATGCGATATAAGTGAAATAGCTTCCAATGCAGACGAATCAAACGAGTTAGCTTCATATCCAAGCGATACACATGATTTAGCTTTAAATCATTGCGATGTAGAAGGTTTAGCTTCAAATCCATGCGAAAAAAATGATTTAGCTTCAAACACTTGAGATATAAGTGATATAGCTTCAAATGCAGACGAAAACAACGAGTTAGATTCAAATCCATGCGAAACACATGATTTAGCTTCAAATCAATGCGATGTAGAAGGATTAGCTTCAAATCCACGCGAAACACATGATTTAGCTTCAAATCAATGCGATATAGTATGTTTTGCTTCAAATCCATGCGACACAAACGATATAGCTTCAGATACTTGCGATATAAGAGATATAGCTTCAAATGCAGACGAAACAAACGAGATAGTTTCAAATCCAAGCGAAACACATGATTTAGCTTCAAATCAATGCGATGTAGAAGGTTTTAGCTTCAAATCCACGCGAAACACATGATTTAACTTCAAATCAATGCGATATAGAAGGTTTAGCTTCAAATCCATGCGACACAAATGATTTAGCATCAGATACATGCGATATAAGTGAAATAGCTTCCAATGCAGACGAATCAAACGAGTTAGCTTCATATCCAAGCGATACACATGATTTAGCTTTAAATCAATGCGATGTAGAAGGTTTAGCTTCAAATCCATGCGAAAAAAATGATTTAGCTTCAAACACTTGAGATATAAGTGATATAGCTTCAAATGCAGACGAAAACAACGAGTTAGATTCAAATCCATGCGAAACAAATGATTTAACATCAGATAGTTGCGATATAATTGATATAGCTTCAAATGCAGACGAAACAAACGAGATAGTTTCAAATCCAAGCGAAACACATGATTTATTTTCAATCAATGCGATATAGAAGGTTTAGCTTCAAATCCACGCGTAACACATGATTTAACTTCAAATCAATGCGATATAGAAGGTTTAGCTTCAAATCCATGCGACACAAATGATTTAGCATCAGATACATGCGATATAAGTTATATAGCTTCAAATGCAGACGAAACAAACGAGATAGCTTCAAATCGAAGCGAAACACATGATTTAGCTTCAAATCAATGCGATGTAGAAGGTTTATCTTCAAATGCACGCGAAACACATGATTTAGCTTCAAATCAATGCCATATAGAAGGTTTAGCTTCAAATCCATGCGACACACATGATTTAGCTTCAAATCAATGCCATATAGAAGGTTTAGCTTCAAATCCATGCGACACAAATGATATAGCTTCAGATACTTGCGATATAAGAGATATAGCTTCAAATGAAGACGTAACAAACGAGTTAGCTTCAAATCCATGCGAAAAAAATGATTTAGCTTCAAACACTTGAGATATAAGTGATATAGCTTCAAATGCAGACGAAAACAACGAGTTAGATTCAAATCCATGCGAAACAAATGATTTAACATCAGATAGTTGCGATATAAGTGATATAGCTTCAAATGCAGACGAAAAAAACGAGATAGCTTCAAATCCAAGCGAAACACATGACTTAGCTTCAAATCAATGCGACGTAGAAGGTTTGGCCTCAAATACACGCCAAACACATGATTTAGCTTCAAATCATTGCGATGTGGAAGGTTTAACTTCAAATCCATGCGAAGTAAATGATTTAGCTTCAAACACTTGGGATATAAGTGATATAGCTTCAAATGCAGACGAAATAAACGAGTTAGCTTCAAATCCATGCGAAAAAAATGATTTAGCTTCAAACACTTGAGATATAAGTGATATAGCTTCAAATGCAGACGAAAACAACGAGTTAGATTCAAATCCATGCGAAACAAATGATTTAACATCAGATAGTTGCGATATAAGTGATATAGCTTCAAATGCAGACGAAAAAAACGAGATAGCTTCAAATCCAAGCGAAACACATGACTTAGCTTCAAATCAATGCGACGTAGAAGGTTTGGCCTCAAATACACGCCAAACACATGATTTAGCTTCTAATCAAAGCGATATAGAAGGTTTAACTTCAAATCCATGCGAAACAAATGATTTAGCTGCAAACACTTGGGATATAAGTGATATAGCTTCAAATCCATGCGAAACAAATGATTTAACATCAGATAGGTGCGATATAAGTGGTATAGCTTCAAATGCAGACGAAATAAACGAGTTAGCTCCAAATCCATGCGAAACACATGACTTAGCTTCAAATCAATGCGACGTAGAAGGTTTGGCTTCAAATCCATGCGACAAAAATGATTTAGCTTCAAACACTTGAGATATAAGTGATATAGCATCAAATGCAGAAGAAACAAACGAGTTAGCTTCAAATCAAGCGAAACACATGATTTAGCTTCAAATCAATGCGATGTAGAAGGTTTAGCTTCAAATCCACGCGAAACACATGATTTAGCTTCAAATCAATGCGATATAGTATGTTTAGCTTCAAATCCATGCGACACAAATGATATAGCCTCAGATACTTGCGATATAAGAGATATAGCTTCAAATGAAGACGTAACAAACGAGTTAGCTTCATATCCAAGCGAAACACATGATTTAGCTTCAAATCAATGGCGATGTAGAAGGTTTAGCTTCAAATCCATGCGAAACAAATGATTTAGCTTCAAACACTTGGGATATAAGTGATATAGCTTCAAATGCAGACGAAGCAAACGAGTTAGCCTCAAATCCATACGAAACACATGATTCAGCTGCAAATAATGCGATATAGAAGATTTAGCTTTCAAATCCATGCGAAACAAATGATTTAACATCAGATAGTTGCGATATAAGTGATATAGCTTCAAATGCAGACGAAAAAAACGAGATAGCTTCAAATCCAAGCGAAACACATGACTTAGCTTCAAATCAATGCGACGTAGAAGGTTCAGCCTCAAATACACGCCAAACACATGATTTAGCTTCAAATCATTGCGATGTGGAAGGTTTAACTTCAAATCCATGCGAAGTAAATGATTTAGCTTCAAACACTTGGGATATAAGTGATATAGCTTCAAATGCAGACGAAATAAACGAGTTAGCTTCAAATCCATGCGAAAAAAATGATTTAGCTTCAAACACTTGAGATATAAGTGATATAGCTTCAAATGCAGACGAAAACAACGAGTTAGATTCAAATCCATGCGAAACAAATGATTTAACATCAGATAGTTGCGATATAATTGATATAGCTTCAAATGCAGACGAAACAAACGAGTTAGCTTATAATCCATGCGAAACACATGATTTAGCTGCAAATCAATGCGATGTAGAAGATTTAGCTTCAAATCCATGCGAAACAAATGATTTAACATCAAATAGTTACGATATAAGTTATATAGCTTCAAATGCAGACGAAACAAACGAGATAGCTTCAAATCGAAGCGAAACACATGATTTAGCTTCAAATCAATGCGATGTAGAAGGTTTATCTTCAAATGCACGCGAAACACATGATTTAGCTTCAAATCAATGCCATATAGAAGGTTTAGCTTCAAATCCATGCGACACACATGATTTAGCTTCAAATCAATGCCATATAGAAGGTTTAGCTTCAAATCCATGCGACACAAATGATATAGCTTCAGATACTTGCGATATAAGAGATATAGCTTCAAATGAAGACGTAACAAACGAGTTAGCTTCATATCCAAGCGAAACACATGATTTAGCTGCAAATCAATTCGATGTAGAAGGATTATCTTCATTCCATGTGATACAAATGATTCAGCATCAGATACATGCAATATAAGTGATATAGCTTTAAATGCAGACGAAACAAAAGAGATAGCTTGAAATCCAAGCGAAACACATGATTTAGCTTCAAATCAATGCGATGTAGAAGGTTTAGCTTCAAATCCATGCGAAACAAATGATTTAGCTTCAAACACTTGGGATATAAGTGATATAGCTTCAAATGCAGACGAAGCAAACGAGTTAGCCTCAAATCCATACGAAACACATGATTCAGCTGCAAATAAATGCGATATAGAAGATTTAGCTTCAAATCCATGCGAAACAAATGATTTAACATCAGATAGATGCGATATAAGTGATATAGCTTCAAATGCAGACGAAAAAAAACGAGATAGCTTCAAATCCAAGCGAAACACATGACATAGCTTCAAGTCAATGCGATGTAGAAGGTTTAGCTTCAAATCCACGCGAAACAAATGATTTAGCTTCAATACACTTGGGATATAAGTGATATAGCTTCAAATGCAGACGAAGCAAACGAGTTAGCTTCAAATCCATACGAAACACATGATTCAGCTGCAAATAAATGCGATATAGAAGATTTAGCTTCAAATCCATGCGAAACAAATGATTTAACATCAGATAGTTGCGATATAAGTGATATAGCTTCAAATGCAGACGAAAAAAACGAGATAGCTTCAAATCCAAGCGAAACACATGACTTAGCTTCAAATCAATGCGACGTAGAAGGTTTGGCCTCAAATACACGCCAAACACATGATTTAGCTTCTAATCAAAGCGATATAGAAGGTTTAACTTCAAATCCATGCGAAACAAATGATTTAGCTGCAAACACTTGGGATATAAGTGATATAGCTTCAAATCCATGCGAAACAAATGATTTAACATCAGATAGGTGCGATATAAGTGGTATAGCTTCAAATGCAGACGAAATAAACGAGTTAGCTCCAAATCCATGCGAAACACATGACTTAGCTTCAAATCAATGCGACGTAGAAGGTTTGGCTTCAAATCCATGCGACAAAAATGATTTAGCTTCAAACACTTGAGATATAAGTGATATAGCATCAAATGCAGAAGAAACAAACGAGTTAGCTTCAAATCAAGCGAAACACATGATTTAGCTTCAAATCAATGCGATGTAGAAGGTTTAGCTTCAAATCCACGCGAAACACATGATTTAGCTTCAAATCAATGCGATATAGTATGTTTAGCTTCAAATCCATGCGACACAAATGATATAGCCTCAGATACTTGCGATATAAGAGATATAGCTTCAAATGAAGACGTAACAAACGAGTTAGCTTCATATCCAAGCGAAACACATGATTTAGCTTCAAATCAATGCGATGTAGAAGGTTTAGCTTCAAATCCATGCGAAACAAATGATTTAGCTTCAAACACTTGGGATATAAGTGATATAGCTTCAAATGCAGACGAAGCAAACGAGTTAGCCTCAAATCCATACGAAACACATGATTCAGCTGCAAATAAATGCGATATAGAAGATTTAGCTTCAAATCCATGCGAAACAAATGATTTAACATCAGATAGTTGCGATATAAGTGATATAGCTTCAAATGCAGACGAAAAAAACGAGATAGCTTCAAATCCAAGCGAAACACATGACTTAGCTTCAAATCAATGCGACGTAGAAGGTTCAGCCTCAAATACACGCCAAACACATGATTTAGCTTCTAATCAAAGCGATATAGAAGGTTTAACTTCAAATCCATGCGAAACAAATGATTTAGCTGCAAACACTTGGGATATAAGTGATATAGCTTCAAATCCATGCGAAACAAATGATTTAACATCAAATAGTTGCGATATAAGTGGTATAGCTTCAAATGCAGACGAAATAAACGAGTTAGCTCCAATCCAAGCGAATCACATGATTTAGCTTCAAATCATTGCGATGTGGAAGGTTTAACTTCAAATCCATGCGAAGCAAATGATTTAGCTACAAACACTTGGGATATAAGTGATATAGCTTCAAATGCAGACGAAACAAACGAGTTAGCTTATAATCCATGCGAAACACATGATAGCTTCAAATGCAGACGAAACAAACGAGATAGCTTCAAATCGAAGCGAAACACATGATTTAGCTTCAAATCAATGCGATGTAGAAGGTTTAACATCAAATGCACGCGAAAAACATGATTTAGCTTCAAATCAATGCCATATAGAAGGTTTAGCTTCAAATTCATGCGACACAAATGAATAAGCTTCAGATACTTGCGATATAAGTGATATAGATTCAAATGCGGACGAAACAAACGAGATAGCTTCAAATCGAAGCGAAACACATGATTTAGCTTCAAATCAATGCGATGTAGAAGGTTTAGCTTCAAATCAATGCGAAACAAATGATTTAACATCAAATAGTTACGATATAAGTTATATAGCTTCAAATGCAGACGAAACAAACGAGATAGCTTCAAATCGAAGCGAAACACATGATTTAGCTTCAAATCAATGCGATGTAGAAGGTTTAACTTCAAATGCACGCGAAACACATGATTTAGCTTCAAATCAATGCCATATAGAAGGTTTAGCTTCAAATCCATGCGAAACAAATGATATAACATCAGATAGTTGCGATATAAGTTATATAGCTTCAAATGCAGACGAAACAAACGAGTTAGCTACAAATCCATACAAAACACGTGATTAAGCTTCAAGTCAATGCTATGTAGAAAGTTTAGCTTCAAATCCATGCGAAACAAATGATTTAGCTTCAAATCAATGCGACGTAGAAGGTTTAGCTTCAAATCCACGCGAAACACATGATTTAGCTTCAAATCAATGCGGTATAGAAGGTTTAGCTTCAAATCCATGCGAAACAAATGATTTAACATCAAATAGTTACGATATAAGTTATATAGCTTCAAATGCAGACGAAACAAACGAGATAGCTTCAAATCGAAGCGAAACACATGATTTAGCTTCAAATCAATGCGATGTAGAAGGTTTAGCTTCAAATCAATGCGAAACAAATGATTTAACATCAAATAGTTACGATATAAGTTATATAGCTTCAAATGCAGACGAAACAAACGAGATAGCTTCAAATCGAAGCGAAACACATGATTTAGCTTCAAATCAATGCGATGTAGAAGGTTTAACTTCAAATGCACGCGAAACACATGATTTAGCTTCAAATCAATGCCATATAGAAGGTTTAGCTTCAAATCCATGCGAAACAAATGATTTAACATCAGATAGTTGCGATATAAGTGATATAGCTTCAAATGCAGACGAAAAAAACGAGATAGCTTCAAATCCAAGCGAAACACATGACTTAGCTTCAAATCAATGCGACGTAGAAGGTTTAACTTCAAATCCATGCGAAGCAAATGATTTAGCTACAAACACTTGGGATATAAGTGATATAGCTTCAAATGCAGACGAAACAAACGAGTTAGCTTATAATCCATGCGAAACACATGATTTAGCTGCAAATCAATGCGGTGTAGAAGATTTAGCTTCAAATCCATGCGAAACAAATGATTTAACATCAAATAGTTACGATATAAGTTATATAGCTTCAAATGCAGACGAAACAAACGAGATAGCTTCAAATCGAAGCGAAACACATGATTTAGCTTCAAATCAAGGCGATGTAGAAGGTTTAACTTCAAATGCACGCGAAACACATGATTTAGCTTCAAATCAATGCGATGTAGAAGGTTTAGCTTCAAATCCATGCGAAACAAATGATTCAACATCAGATAGTTGCGATATAAGTGATATAGCTTCAAATGCAGACTAAATAAACGAGTTAGCACCAAATCCAAGCGAATCACATGATTTAGCTTCAAATCATTGCGATGTGGAAGGTTTAACTTCAAATCCATTAGAACAAATGATTTACTTTCAAACGCTTGGGATATATGTTATATAGCATCAAATGCAAACGAAACAAACGAGTTACCACCAAATCCAAGCGAATCACATGATTTAGCTTCAAATCATTGCGATGTGGAAGGTTTAACTTCAAATCCATGCGAAACAAATGATTTAGCTTCAAACACTTGGGATATAAGTGATATAGCTTCAAATGCAGACGAAACAAACGAGATAGCTTCAAATCGAAGCGAAACACATGATTTAGCTTCAAATCAATGCGATGTAGAAGGTTTAACTTCAAATGCACGCGAAACACATGATTTAGCTTCAAATCAATGCCATATAGAAGGTTTAGCTTCAAATCCATGCGAAACAAATGATTTAACATCAGATAGTTGCGATATAAGTGATATAGCTTCAAATGCAGACGAAAGAAACGAGATAGCTTCAAATCCAAGCGAAACACATGACTTAGCTTCAAATCAATGCCATGTAGAAGGTTTAGCGGCAAATACACGCCAAACACATGATTTAGCTTCAAATCAATGCGATGTGGAAGGTTTAACTTCAAATCCATGCGAAGCAAATGATTTAGCTTCAAACACTTGGGATATAAGTGATATAGCTTCAAAAGCAGGCGAAACAAACGAGTTAGCTTAAAATCCATGCGACGCAAATGATATAGCTTCAGATACTTGCGATATAAGAGATATAGCTTCAAATGCAGACGAAATAAACGAGTTAGCATCAAATCCATGCGAAGCACATGATTTAGCTTCAAATCATTTCGAAGTAGAAGGATTAGATTCAAATCTATGCGAAACAAATGATTGAACATCAGATAGTTGTGATATAAGTGATATAGCTTCAAATGCCGGAGAAACAAACGAGTTAGATTCAAATCCATGCGAAACACATGATTTAGCTGCAAATCAATGCGATGTAGAAGATTTAGCTTCAAATCCACGCGAAACAAATGATTTAGCTTCAAACACTTGGGATATAAGTGATATAGCTTCAAATGCAGACGAAACAAACGAGTTAGCTTCAAATCCATGCGAAACACATGATTTAGCTGCAAATCAATGCGATGTAGAAGATTTAGCTTCAAATCCATGCGAAACAAATGATTTAACATCAGATAGTTGCGATATAAGTTATATAGGTTCAAATGCAGACGAAACAACCGAGTTAGCTACAAATCCATACAAAACACGTGATTAAGCTTCAAATCAATGCTATGTAGAAAGTTTAGCTTCAAATCCATGCGAAACAAATGATTTAGCTTCAAACACTTGGGATATAAGTGATATAGCTTCAAATGCAGACGAAACAAACTAGATAGCATCAAATCCAAGCGAAACACATGATTTAGCTTCAAATCAATGCGACGTAGAAGGTTTAGCTTCAAATCCACGCGAAACACATGATTTAGCTTCAAATCAATGCGATATAGAAGGTTTAGCTTCAGATCCATGCGACATAAATGATATAGCTTCATATAATTGCGATATAATAGATATAGCTTCAAATGCAGACGAAACAAACGAGTTAGCTTCAAACCCATGCGAAGCACATGATTTAGCTTCAAATCAATTCGAAGTAGAAGGATTAACTTCATTCCACGCGATACAAATGATTCAGCATCAGAAACATGCTATATAAGTGATAGAGCTTCAAATGCAGACGAAACAAAAGAGATAGCTTCAAATCCAAGCGAAACACATGATTTAGCTTCAAATCAATGCGATGAAGAAGGTTTAACTTCAAATCCATGCGAAACAAATGATTTAGATTCAAACACTTGGGATATAAGTGATATAGCTTCAAATGCAGACGAAGCAAACGAGTTAGCTTCAAATCCATACGAAACACATGATTTAGCTCCAAATCAATGCGACGTAGAAGGTTTAGCTTCAAATCCACGCGAAACACATGATTTAGCTTCAAATCAATGCGATATAGAAGGTTTAGCTTCAAATACATGCGACACAAATGATATAGCATCAGATACTTGCGATATAATAGATATAGCTTCAAATGCAGACGAAACAAACGAGTTAGCTTCAAATCCATGCGAAGCACATAATTTAGCTTCAAATCAATTCGAAGTAGAAGGATTATCTTCATTCCATGCGATACAAATTATTCAGCATCAGAAACATGCGATATAAGTGATATAGCTTCAAATGCAGACGAAACAAAAGAGATAGCTTCAAATCCAAGCGAAACACATGATTTAGCTTCAAATCAATGCGATGTAGAAGGTTTAGCTTCAAATCCATGCGAAACAAATGATTTAGCTTCAAACACGTGGGATATAAGTGATATAGCTTCAAATGCAGACGAAGCAAACGAGTGAGCTTCAAATCCACGCGAAACACATGATTTAGCTTCAAATCAATGCGATATAGAAGATTTAGCTTCAGATCCATGCGAAACAAATGATTTAGCTTCAAACACTTGGGATATAGGTGATATAGCTTCAAATCCAGACGAAACAAACTAGATAGCATCAAATCCAAGCAAAACACATGATTTAGCTTCAAATCAATGCGATGTAGAATGTTTAGCTTCAAATACACGCTAAACACATAATTTAGCTTCAAATCAATGCGATATAGAAGGTTTAGCTTCAAATCCATGCGAAACACATGATTTAGCTTCAAATCAATGCGATATAGAAGGTTTAGCTTCAAATCCATGCGACACAAATGATATAGCTACAGATACTTGCGATATAAGAGATATAGCTTCAAATGCAGGAGAAACACAAACGAGTTAGCTTCAAAGCCACGCAAAAACACATGATTAATCTTCAAATCAATGCTATGTAGAAGCTTTCGCTTCAAATCCAAGAGACACAAAAGATTTAGCTTCAGATACTTGCGATATAAGAGATATAGCATCAAACTCAGACGAAACAAACGAGTTAGCTTCATATCCAAGCGAAACACATGACTTAGCTTCAAATTAATGCCATGTAGAAGGTTTAGCGGCAAATACACGCCAAACACATGATTTAGCTTCAAATCAATGCGATGTAGAAGGTTTAGCTTCAAATCCATGCGAAACAAATGATTTAACATCAGATAGTTGCGATATAAGTGATATAGCTTCAAATGCAGACTAAATAAACGAGTTAGATCCAAATCCAAGCGAATCACATGATTTAGCTTCAAATCATTGCGATGTGGAAGGTTTAACTTCAAATCCATGCGAAGCAAATGATTTAGCTTCAAACACTTGGGATATAAGTGATATAGCTTCAAAAGCAGGCGAAACAAACGAGTTAGCTTAAAATCCATGCGACACAAATTATATAGCTTCAGATACTTGCGATATAAGATATATAGCTTCAAATGCAGTCGAAACAAACGAGTTAGCTTCATATCCATGCGAAACACATGATTTAGCTTCAAATCAATTCGAAGTAGAAGGATTAGTTTCAAATCCATGCGACACAAATGATTCAGCATCAGATACATGCGATATAAGTGATAGAGCGTCAAATGCAGACGTAACAAAAGAGATAGCTTCAAATCCAAGCGAAACACATGATTTAGCTTCAAATCAATGCGACGTAGAAGGTTTAGCTTCAAATCCACGCGAAACACATGATTTAGCTTCAAATCAATGCGATATAGAAGGTTTAGCTTCAAATCCATGCGACACAAATGATATAGCTTCAGATACTTGCGATATAATAGATATAGCTTCAAATGCAGACGAAACAAACGAGTTAGCTTCAAATCCATGCGAAGCACATAATTTAGCTTCAAATCAATTCGAAGTAGAAGGATTATCTTCATTCCATGCGAAACAAATGATTCAGCATCAGAAACATGCGATATAAGTGATATAGCTTCAAATGCAGACGAAACAAAAGAGATAGCTTCAAATCAATGCGATGTAGAATGTTTAGCTTCAAATACACGCGAAACACATAATTTAGCTTCAATTCAATGCGATATAGAAGGTTTAGCTTCAAATCCATGCGAAACACATGATTTAGCTTCAAATCAATGCGATATAGAAGATTTAGCTTCAAATCCATGCGAAACAAATGATTTAACATCAGATAGTTGCGATATAAGTGATATAACTTCAAATGCAGACGAATCAAACGAGATAGTTTCAAATCCAAGCGAAAGACATGATTTAGCTTTAAATCAATGCGATGTAGAAGGTCTAGATTAAAATCCATGCGAAACACATGATTTAGCTGCAAATCAATGCGATATAGAAGGTTTAGCTTCAAATCCATGCGACACAAATTATATAGCTTCAGATACTTGCGATATAAGATATATAGCTTCAAATGCAGTCGAAACAAACGAGTTAGCTTCATATCCGTGCGAAACACATGATTTAGCTTCAAATCAATTCGAAGTAGAAGGATTAGTTTCAAATCCATGCGACACAAATGATTCAGCATCAGATACATGCGATATAAGTGATAGAGCGTCAAATGCAGACGTAACAAAAGAGATAGCTTCAAATACAAGCGAAACACATGATTTAGCTTCAAATCAATGCGACGTAGAAGGTTTAGCTTCAAATCCACGCGAAACACATGATATAGCTTCAAATCAATGCGATATAGAAGGTTTAGCTTCAAATCCATGAGACACAAAAGATTTAGCTACAGATACTTGCGATATAAGAGATATAGCATCAAATTCAGACGAAACAAACGAGTTAGCTTCATATCCAAGCCAAACACATGATTTAGCTTCAAATCAATGCGATGCAGAAGGATTAGCTTCATATCCATGCGATACAAATGATTTAGCTTCAGATACTTGCGATATAAGAGATATAGCTTCAGATGCAGACGAATCAAACGAGTTAGCTTCATATCCAAGCGAAAGACATGATTTAGCTTTAAATCAATGCGATGTAGAAGGTTTAGCTTCAAATCCATGCGAAACACATGATTTAGCTGCAAATCAATGCGATGTAGAAGATTTAGCTTCAAATCCATGCGAAACAAATGATTTAACATCAGATAGTTGCGATATAAGTGATATAGCTTCAAATGCAGTCGAATCAAACGAGATAGCTTCAAATCCAAGCGAAACACATGACTTAGCTTCAAATCAATGCGATGTAGAAGGTTTAGCGGCAAATACACGCCAAACACATGATTTAGCTTCAAATCAATGCGATGTAGAAGGTTTAGCTTCAAATCCATGCGAAACAAATGATTTAACATCAGATAGTTGCGATATAAGTGATATAGCTTCAAATGCGAACGAAACAAACGAGTTAGCACCAAATCCAAGCGAATCACATGATTTAGCTTCAAATCATTGCGATGTGGAAGGTTTAACTTCAAATCCATGCGAAGCAAATGATTTAGCTTCAAACACTTGGGATATAAGTGATATAGCTTCAAAAGCAGGCGAAACAAACGAGTTAGCTTAAAATCCATGCGACACAAATGATATAGCTTCAGATACTTGCGATATAAGAGATATAGCTTCAAATGCAGACGAAACAAACGAGTTAGCATCAAATCCATGCGAAGCACATGATTTAGCTTCAAATCATTTCGAAGTAGAAGGATTAGATTCAAATCTATGCGAAACAAATGATTGAACATCAGATAGTTGTGATATAAGTGATATAGCTTCAAATGCAGGAGAAACAAACGAGTTACATTCAAATCCATGCGAAACACATGATTTAGCTGCAAATCAATGCGATGTAGAAGATTTAGCTTCAAATCCATGCGAAACAAATGATTTACCATCAGATAGTTGCGATATAAGTGATATAACTTCAAATGCAGACCAATCAAACGAGATAGTTTCAAATCCAAGCGAAAGACATGATTTAGCTTTAAATCAATGCGATGTAGAAGGTCTAGATTAAAATCCATGCGAAACACATGATTTAGCTGCAAATCAATGCGATATAGAAGGTTTAGCTTCAAATCCATGCGACACAAATTATATGGCTTCAGATACTTGCGATATAAGATATATAGCTTCAAATGCAGTCGAAACAAACGAGTTAGCTTCATATCCATGCGAAACACATGATTTAGCTTCAAATCAATTCGAAGTAGAAGGATTAGTTTCAAATCCATGCGACACAAATGATTCAGCATCAGATACATGCGATATAAGTGATAGAGCGTCAAATGCAGACGTAACAAAAGAGATAGCTTCAAATCCAAGCGAAACACATGATTTAGCTTCAAATCAATGCGACGTAGAAGGTTTAGCTTCAAATCCACGCGAAACACATGATTTAGCTTCAAATCAATGCGATATAGAAGGTTTAGCTTCAAATCCATGCGACACAAATGATATAGCTTCAGATACTTGCGATATAATAGATATAGCTTCAAATGCAGACGAAACAAAAGAGATAGCTTCAAATCCAAGCGAAACACATGATTTAGCTTCAAATCAATGCGATGTAGAAGGTTTAGCTTCAAATCCATGCAAAACAAATGATTTAGCTTCAAACACGTGGGATATAAGTGATATAGCTTCAAATGCAGACGAAGCAAACGAGTGAGCTTCAAATCCACGCGAAACACATGATTTAGCTTCAAATCAATGCGATATAGAAGATTTAGCTTCAGATCCATGCGAAACAAATGATTTAGCTTCAAACACTTGGGATATATGTGATATTGCTTCAAATGCAGACGAAACAAACTAGATAGCATCAAATCCAAGCCAAACACATGATTTAGCTTCAAATCAATGCGATGTAGAAGGATTAGCTTCATATCCATGCGATACAAATGATTTAGCTTCAGATACTTGCGATATAAGAGATATAGCTTCAGATGCAGACGAATCAAACGAGTTAGCTTCATATCCAAGCGAAAGACATGATTTAGCTTTAAATCAATGCGATGTAGAAGGTTTAGCTTCAAATCCATGCGAAACGCATGATTTAGCTGCAAATCAATGCGATGTAGAAGATTTAGCTTCAAATCCATGCTAAACAAATGATTTAACATCAGATAGTTGCGATATAAGTGATATAGCTTCAAATGCAGTCGAATCAAACGAGATAGCTTCAAATCCAAGCGAAACACATGACTTAGCTTCAAATCAATGCGATGTAGAAGGTTTAGCGGCAAATACACGCCAAACATATGATTTAGCTTCAAATCAATGCGATGTAGAAGGTTTAGCTTCAAATCCATGCGAAACAAATGATTTAACATCAGATAGTTGCGATATAGGTGATATAGCTTCAAATGCAGACTAAATAAACGAGTTAGATCCAAATCCAAGCGAATCACATGATTTAGCTTCAAATCATTGCGATGTAGAAGGTTTAGCTTCAAATCCATTAGAACAAATGATTTACTTTCAAACGCTTGGGATATATGTGATATAGCTTCAAATGCGAACGAAACAAACGAGTTAGCACCAAATCCAAGCGAATCACATGATTTAGCTTCAAATCATTGCGATGTGGAAGGTTTAACTTCAAATCCATGCGAAGCAAATGATTTAGCTTCAAACACTTGGGATATAAGTGATATAGCTTCAAAAGCAGACAAAACAAACGAGTTAGCTTAAAATCCATGCGACACAAATGATATAGCTTCAGATACTTGCGATATAAGAGATATAGCTTCAAATGCAGACGAAACAAACGAGTTAGCATCAAATCCATGCGAAGCACATGATTTAGCTTCAAATCATTTCGAGGTAGACGGATTAGATTCAAATCTATGCGAAACAAATGATTCAGCATCAGATACATGCGATATAAGTGATAGAGCGTCAAATGCAGACGTAACAAAAGAGATAGCTTCAAATCCAAGCGAAACACATGATTTAGCTTCAAATCAATGCGACGTAGAAGGTTTAGCTTCAAATCCACGCGAAACACATGATTTAGCTTCAAATCAATGCGATATAGAAGGTTTAGCTTCAAATCCATGCGACACAAATGATATAGCTTCAGATACTTGCGATATAATAGATATAGCTTCAAATGCAGACGAAACAAAAGAGATAGCTTCAAATCCAAGCGAAACACATGATTTAGCTTCAAATCAATGCGATGTAGAAGGTTTAGCTTCAAATCCATGCAAAACAAATGATTTAGCTTCAAACACGTGGGATATAAGTGATATAGCTTCAAATGCAGACGAAGCAAACGAGTGAGCTTCAAATCCACGTGAAACACATGATTTAGCTTCAAATCAATGCGATATAGAAGATTTAGCTTCAGATCCATGCGAAACAAATGATTTAGCTTCAAACACTTGGGATATAAGTGATATAGCTTCAAATGCAGACGAAACAAACTAGATAGCATCAATTCCAAGCCAAACACATGATTTAGCTTCAAATCAATGCGATGTAGAAGGATTAGCTTCATATCCATGCGATACAAATGATTTAGCTTCAGATACTTGCGATATAAGAGATATAGCTTCAGATGCAGACGAATCAAACGAGTTAGCTTCATATCCAAGCGAAAGACATGATTTAGCTTTAAATCAATGCGATGTAGAAGGTTTAGCTTCAAATCCATGCGAAACGCATGATTTAGCTGCAAATCAATGCGATGTAGAAGATTTAGCTTCAAATCCATGCTAAACAAATGATTTAACATCAGATAGTTGCGATATAAGTGATATAGCTTCAAATGCAGTCGAATCAAACGAGATAGCTTCAAATCCAAGCGAAACACATGACTTAGCTTCAAATCAATGCGATGTAGAAGGTTTAGCGGCAAATACACGCCAAACATATGATTTAGCTTCAAATCAATGCGATGTAGAAGGTTTAGCTTCAAATCCATGCGAAACAAATGATTTAACATCAGATAGTTGCGATATAGGTGATATAGCTTCAAATGCAGACTAAATAAACGAGTTAGATCCAAATCCAAGCGAATCACATGATTTAGCTTCAAATCATTGCGATGTAGAAGGTTTAGCTTCAAATCCATTAGAACAAATGATTTACTTTCAAACACTTGGGATATATGTGATATAGCTTCAAATGCGAACGAAACAAACGAGTTAGCACCAAATCCAAGCGAATCACATGATTTAGCTTCAAATCATTGCGATGTGGAAGGTTTAACTTCAAATCCATGCGAAGCAAATGATTTAGCTTCAAACACTTGGGATATAAGTGATATAGCTTCAAAAGCAGACAAAACAAACGAGTTAGCTTAAAATCCATGCGACACAAATGATATAGCTTCAGATACTTGCGATATAAGAGATATAGCTTCAAATGCAGACGAAACAAACGAGTTAGCATCAAATCCATGCGAAGCACATGATTTAGCTTCAAATCATTTCGAGGTAGACGGATTAGATTCAAATCTATGCGAAACAAATGATTGAACATCAGATAGTTGCGATATAAGTGATATAGCTTCAAATGCTGGAGAAACAAACGAGTTAGATTCAAATCCATGCGGAACACATGATTTAGCTGCAAATCAATGCGATGTAGAAGATTTAGCTTCAAATCCATGCGAAACAAATGATTTAACATCAGATAGTTGCGATATAAGTGATATAACTTCAAATGCAGACGAATCAAACGAGATAGTTTCAAATCCAAGCGAAACACATGATTTAGCTTCAAATCAATGCGATGTAGAAGGTTTAGCTTCAAATACATGCCAAACAAATGATTTAGCTTCAAACACTTGGGATATAAGTGATATAGCTTCAAATGCAGACGAAACAAACGAGATAGCTTCAAATCCAAGCGAAACAAATGATTTAGCTTCAAATCAATGCGATGTAGAAGGTTTAGCTTCAAATGCACGCGAAACAAATGATTTAGCTTCAAATCAATGCTATTTAGAAGGTTTAGCGTCAAAAACACGCCAAACACATGATTTAGCTTCAAATCAATGCGATATAGCAGGTTTAGCTTCAAATCCATGCGACACAAATGATTTAGCTTCAGATACTTGCGATATAAGAGATATAGCTTCAAATGCAGACGAAACAAACGAGGTAGATTCAAATCCATGCGAAACACATGATTGAGCTGCAAATCAATGCGATGTAGAAGATTTAGCTTCAAATCCATGCGAAACAAATGATTATGCTTCAAATCAATGCTATTTAGAAGGTTTAGCTTCAAATCCGTGCGACAAATGAATGAACTTCAAACACTTGGGATATAAGTGATATAGCTTCAAATGCAGACCAAACAAACGAGTAGCTTCAAATCCTTGCGTAACACATGATTTAGCTTCAAATCAATTCGAAGCGGAAGGATTAGCTTCAAATTCATGCGAAACAAATGATTTATCATCAGATAGTTGCGATATAAGTGATATAGCTTCAAATGCAGACGAAATAAACGAGTTAGCACCAAATCCAAGCGAATCACATGGTTTAGCTTCAAATCAATGCGATATAGAAGGTTTAGCTTCAAATCCATGCGACACAAATGATATAGCTTCAGATACTTGCGATATAATAGATATAGCTTCAAATGCAGACGAAACAAACGAGTTAGCTTCAAATCCATGCGAAGAACATGATTTAGCTTCAAATCAATTCGAAGTAGAAGGATTATCTTCATTCCATGCGATACAAATGATTGAACATCAGATAGTTGTGATATAAGTGATATAGCTTCAAATGCAGGAGAAACAAACGAGTTAGATTCAAATCCATGCGAAACACATGATTTAGCTGCAAATCAATGCGATGTAGAAGATTTAGCTTCAAATCCATGCGAAACAAATGATTTAACATCAGATAGTTGCGATATAAGTGATATAACTTCAAATGCAGACGAATCAAACGAGATAGTTTCAAATCCAAGCGAAAGACATGATTTAGCTTTAAATCAATGCGATGTAGAAGGTCTAGATTAAAATCCATGCGAAACACATGATTTAGCTGCAAATCAATGCGATATAGAAGGTTTAGCTTCAAATCCATGCGACACAAATTATATAGCTTCAGATACTTGCGATATAAGATATATAGCTTCAAATGCAGTCGAAACAAACGAGTTAGCTTCATATCCATGCGAAACACATGATTTAGCTTCAAATCAATTCGAAGTAGAAGGATTAGTTTCAAATCCATGCGACACAAATGATTCAGCATCAGATACATGCGATATAAGTGATAGAGCGTCAAATGCAGACGTAACAAAAGAGATAGCTTCAAATCCAAGCGAAACACATGATTTAGCTTCAAATCAATGCGACGTAGAAGGTTTAGCTTCAAATCCACGCGAAACACATGATTTAGCTTCAAATCAATGCGATATAGAAGGTTTAGCTTCAAATCCATGAGACACAAAGATTTAGCTACAGATACTTGCGATATAAGAGATATAGCATCAAATTCAGACGAAACAAACGAGTTAGCTTCATATCCAAGCCAAACACATGATTTAGCTTCAAATCAATGCGATGTAGAAGGATTAGCTTCATATCCATGCGATACAAATGATTTAGCTTCAGATACTTGCGATATAAGAGATATAGCTTCAGATGCAGACGAATCAAACGAGTTAGCTTCATATCCAAGCGAAAGACATGATTTAGCTTTAAATCAATGCGATGTATAAGGTTTAGCTTCAAATCCATGCGAAACACATGATTTAGCTGCAAATCAATGCGATGTAGAAGATTTAGCTTCAAATCCATGCGAAACAAATGATTTAACATCAGATAGTTGCGATATAAGTGATATAGCTTCAAATGCAGTCGAATCAAACGAGATAGCTTCAAATCCAAGCGAAACACATGACTTAGCTTCAAATCAATGCGATGTAGAAGGTTTAGCGGCAAATACACGCCAAACACATGATTTAGCTTCAAATCAATGCGATGTAGAAGGTTTAGCTTCAAATCCATGCGAAACAAATGATTTAACATCAGATAGTTGCGATATAAGTGATATAGCTTCAAATGCAGACTAAATAAACGAGTTAGATCCAAATCCAAGCGAATCACATGATTTAGCTTCAAATCATTGCGATGTAGAAGGTTTAGCTTCAAATCCATTAGAACAAATGATTTACTTTCAAACGCTTGGAATATATGTGATATAGCTTCAAATGCGAACGAAACAAACGAGTTAGCACCAAATCCAAGCGAATCACATGATTTAGCTTCAAATCATTGCGATGTGGAAGGTTTAACTTCAAATCCATGCGAAGCAAATGATTTAGCTTCAAACACTTGGGATATAAGTGATATAGCTTCAAAAGCAGACAAAACAAACGAGTTAGCTTAAAATCCATGCGACACAAATGATATAGCTTCAGATACTTGCGATATAAGAGATATAGCTTCAAATGCAGACGAAACAAACGAGTTAGCATCAAATCCATGCGAAGCACATGATTTAGCTTCAAATCATTCGAGGTAGAAGGATTAGATTCAAATCTATGCGAAACAAATGATTGAACATCAGATAGTTGCGATATAAGTGATATAGCTTCAAATGCTGGAGAAACAAACAAGTTAGATTCAAATCCATGCGAAACACATGATTTAGCTGCAAATCAATGCGATGTAGAAGATTTAGCTTCAAATCCATGCGAAACAAATGATTTAACATCAGATAGTTGCGATATAAGTGATATAACTTCAAATGCAGACGAATCAAACGAGATAGTTTCAAATCCAAGCGAAACACATGATTTATCTTCAAATCAATGCGACGTAGAAGGTTTAGCTTCAAATCCACGCGAAACACATGATTTAGCTTCATATCAATGCAATATAGAAGGTTTAGCTTCAAATCCATGCGATACAAATGATTCAGGATCAGAAACATGCGATATAAGTGATATAGCTTCAAATGCAGACGAAACAAAAGAGATAGCTTCAAATCCAAGCGAAACACATGATTTAGCTTCAAATCAATGCGATGTAGAAGGTTTAGCTTCAAATCCATGCGAAACAAATGATTTAACATCAGATTGTTGCGATATAAGTGATACAGCTTCAAATGCAGACGAAAGAAACGAGATAGCTTCAAATCCAAGCGAAACACATGACTTAGCTTCAAATCAATGCGATGTAGAAGGTTTAGCGGCAAATGCACGCCAAACACATGATTTAGCTTCAAATCAATGCAATGTAGAAGGTTTAGCTTCAAATCCATGCGAAACAATTGATTTAACATCAGATAGTTGCGATATAAGTGATATAGCTTCAAATGCAGACTAAATAAACGAGTTAGATCCAAATCCAAGCGAATCACATGATTTAGCTTCAAATCATTGCGATGTAGAAGGTTTAACTTCAAATCCATTAGAACAAATGATTTACTTTCAAACGCTTGGGATATATGTGATATAGCTTCAAATGCAAACGAAACAAACGACTTAGCTTCAAATCCATGCGAAGCACATGATTTAGCTTCAAATCAATTCGAAGTAGAAGGATTATCTTCATTCCATGCGATACAAATGATTCAGCATCAGAAACATGCGATATAAGTGATATAGCTTCAAATGCAGACGAAACAAACGAGTTAGCTTCAAATCCATGCGAAACACATGATTTAGCTTCAAATCAATGCGATTTTAAAGGTTTAGCTCAAATCCATGCGAAACAAATGATTTAACATCAGATTGTTGCGATATAAGTGATACAGCTTCAAATGCAGACGAAACAAACGAGATAGCTCCAAATCCAAGCGAAAGACATGATTTAGCTTCATATCAATGCGATGTAGAAGGTTTAGCTTCAAATCCACGCGAAACACATAATTTAGCTTCAAATCAATGCGATATAAAAGGTTTAGCTTCAAATCAATGCGAAACAAATGATTTAGCTTCAAACACATGGGATATATTTGATATAGCTTCAAATGCAGACGAAGCAAACGAGTTAGCTTCAAATCCATGCGAAACAAATGATTCAGCTGCAAATAAATGCGATGTAGGAGGTTTAGCTTCAAATCCATGCGAAACAAATGATTTAACACAAGATAGTTGCGATATAAGTGATGTAGCTTCAAATGCAGGCGAAACAAACGAGATAGCTTCAAATACAAGCGAAACACATGATTTAGCTTCAAATCAATGCGATGTAGGAGGTTTAGCGTCAAATACACGCCAAACAAATGATTTAGCTTCAAATCAATGCGATATAGAAGGTTTAGCTTCAAATCCATGCAAAGCAAATGATTGAGCTTCAAATCAATTCGATGTGGAAGGATTAGATTCAAATCCATGCGAAACAAATGATTAAACATCAGATAGTTGCGATATAAGTGATATAGCTTCAAATGCAGACGAAACAAACGAGTTAGTTTCAAATCCATGCGATACACATGATTTAGCTTCAAATCAATGCGATGTAGAAGGTTTAGCTTCAAATCCATGCGACAAAAATGATATAGCTTCAGATACTTGCGATATAAGAGATATAGCTTCAAATGCAGACGAAACAAAAGAGTTAGCTTCAAATCCATGCGAAGCACATGATTTAGCTTCAAATCAATTCGAAGTAGAAGGATTAGATTCAAATCCATGCGAAACAAATGATTTAACATCAGATAGTTGCGATATAAGTGATATAGCTTCAAATGCAGACGAAACAAACGAGATAGTTTCAAATCCAAGCGAAACACATGATTTAGCTTCAAATCAATGCGATGCAGAAGGTTTAGCTTCAAATCCATGCGACACAAATGATTTAGCTTCAGATACTTGCGATATAAGTGATATAGCTTCAAATGCAGGAGAAACAAACGAGTTAGCTTCAAATCCATGCAAAACATATGATTATGCTTCAAATCAATGCGATGTAGAAGGTTTAGCTTCAAACCCATGCGAAACAAATGATTTAACATCAGATAGTTGCGATATAACTGATATAGCTTCAAATACAGACGATACAAACGAGATAGCTCCAAATCCAAGCGAAGCACATGATTTAGCTTCAAATCAATGCGATGTAGAAGGTTTAGCTTCAAATCCACGCGAAACACATGATTTAGCTTCAAATCAATGCGATATAAAAGGTTTAGCTTCAAATCAATGCGAAACAAATGATTTAGCTTCAAACATATGGGATATATTTGATATAGCTTCAAATGCAGACGAAACAAACGAGATAGCTCCAAATCCAAGCGAAAGACATGATTTAGCTTCATATCAATGCGATGTAGAAGGTTTAGCTTCAAATCCACGCGAAACACATAATTTAGCTTCAAATCAATGCGATATAAAAGGTTTAGCTTCAAATCAATGCGAAACAAATGATTTAGCTTCAAACACATGGGATATATTTGATATAGCTTCAAATGCAGACGAAGCAAACGAGTTAGCTTCAAATCCATGCGAAACAAATGATTCAGCTGCAAATAAATGCGATGTAGGAGGTTTAGCTTCAAATCCATGCGAAACAAATGATTTAACACAAGATAGTTGCGATATAAGTGATGTAGCTTCAAATGCAGGCGAAACAAACGAGATAGCTTCAAATACAAGCGAAACACATGATTTAGCTTCAAATCAATGCGATGTAGGAGGTTTAGCGTCAAATACACGCCAAACAAATGATTTAGCTTCAAATCAATGCGATATAGAAGGTTTAGCTTCAAATCCATGCAAAGCAAATGATTGAGCTTCAAATCAATTCGATGTGGAAGGATTAGATTCAAATCCATGCGAAACAAATGATTAAACATCAGATAGTTGCGATATAAGTGATATAGCTTCAAATGCAGACGAAACAAACGAGTTAGTTTCAAATCCATGCGATACACATGATTTAGCTTCAAATCAATGCGATGTAGAAGGTTTAGCTTCAAATCCATGCGACAAAAATGATATAGCTTCAGATACTTGCGATATAAGAGATATAGCTTCAAATGCAGACGAAACAAAAGAGTTAGCTTCAAATCCATGCGAAGCACATGATTTAGCTTCAAATCAATTCGAAGTAGAAGGATTAGATTCAAATCCATGCGAAACAAATGATTTAACATCAGATAGTTGCGATATAAGTGATATAGCTTCAAATGCAGACGAAACAAACGAGATAGTTTCAAATCCAAGCGAAACACATGATTTAGCTTCAAATCAATGCGATGCAGAAGGTTTAGCTTCAAATCCATGCGACACAAATGATTTAGCTTCAGATACTTGCGATATAAGTGATATAGCTTCAAATGCAGGAGAAACAAACGAGTTAGCTTCAAATCCATGCAAAACATATGATTATGCTTCAAATCAATGCGATGTAGAAGGTTTAGCTTCAAACCCATGCGAAACAAATGATTTAACATCAGATAGTTGCGATATAACTGATATAGCTTCAAATACAGACGATACAAACGAGATAGCTCCAAATCCAAGCGAAGCACATGATTTAGCTTCAAATCAATGCGATGTAGAAGGTTTAGCTTCAAATCCACGCGAAACACATGATTTAGCTTCAAATCAATGCGATATAAAAGGTTTAGCTTCAAATCAATGCGAAACAAATGATTTAGCTTCAAACATATGGGATATATTTGATATAGCTTCAAATGCAGACGAAGCAAACGAGTTAGCTTCAAATCCATGCGAAACACATGATTCAGCTGCAAATAAATGCGATGTAGAAGGTTTAGCGTTAAATACACGCCAAACACATGATTTAGCATCAAATCAATGCGATATAAAAGGTTTAGCTTCAAATGCATGCGAAGCAAATGATTGAGCTTCAAATCAATTCGAAGTAGAAGGATTAGATTCAAATCCATGCGAAACAAATGATTTAGCATCAGATACATGCGATCTAAGTGATATAGCTTCAAATGCAGGAGAAACAAACGAGTTAGCCTCAAATCCACGTAAAAACACATGATTGATCTTCAAATCAATTATATGTAGAAGCTTTAGCTTCAAATCCATGAGACACATATTATTTAGCTTCAGATACTTGCGTTATAAGAGATAAAGCTTCAAATACCGACGAAACAAACGAGTTAGCTTCGTATCCAAACCAAACATATGATTTAGCTTCAAATCAATTCGAAGTAGAAGGATTAGCTTCAAATCCTTGCGATACAAATGATTTAGCTTCAGATACTTGCGATATAAGAGATATAGCTTCAAATGCAGATGAAACAAACGAGTTAGCTTCATATCCAAGCGAAACACATGATTTAGCTTTAAATCGATTCGAAGTAGAAGGATAAGCTTCAAATCCATGCGAAACAAATGATTTAACATCAGATAGTTGCGATATAAGTGATATAGCTTCAAATGGAGACGAAACAAACGAGATAGTTTCAAATCCAAGCGAAAAACATGATTTAGCTTAAAATCAATGCGATGTAGAAGGTTTAGCTTCAAATCCATGCGACTCAAATGATTTAGCTTCAGATACTTGCGATATAAGTGATATAGCTTCAAATTCAGACGAAACAAACGAGTTAGCTTCATATCCATGCAAAACAGATGATCATGCTTCAAATCAATGCGATGTAGAAGGTTTAGCTTCAAATCCATGCGAAACAAATGATTTAACATCAGATAGTTGCGATATAAGTGATATAGCTTCAAATGCAGACGAAACAAACGAGATAGCTCCAAATCCAAGCGAAACACATGATTTAGCTTCAAATCGATGCTATGTAGAAGCTTTAGCTTCAACTCCATCAGACACATATGATTTAGCTTCAGATACTTGCGTTATAAGAGATATAGCTTCAAATTCCGACGTAACAAACGAGTTAGCTTCGTATCCAAACCAAACACATGATTTAGCTTCAAATCAATTCGAAGTAGAAGGATTAGCTTCAAATCCTTGCGATACAAATGATTTAGCTTCAGATACTTGCGATATAAGAGATATAGCTTCAAATGCAGACGAAACAAAAGAGTTAGCTTCAAATCCATGCGAAGCACATGATTTAGCTTCAAATCAATTCGAAGTAGAAGGATTAGCTTCAAATCCATGCGAAACAAATGATTTAACATCAGATAGTTACGATATAAGTGATATAGCTTCAAATACAGACGAAACAAACGAGATAGTTTCAAATCCAAGCGAAAAACATGAATTAGCTTCAAATCAATGCGATGTAGAAGGTTTAGCTTCAAATCCACGCGAAACACATGATTTCGCTACAAATCAATGCGATATAGAAGGTTTAGCTTCAAATCCATGCGACACAAATGATATAAAATCAGATAGTTGCGATATAAGTGATATAGCTTCAAATGCAGACGAAACAAATGAGTTAGCTTCAAATCCATGCGGAGCACATGAATTAGCTTCACATCAATGCGATGTAGACGGTTTAGCTTCAAATCCATGCCAACCAAATGATTTAGCTTCAAACACTTGGGATATAAATGATATAGCTTCAAATGCAGACGAAACAAACGAGATAGCTTCAAATCCAAGCGAAACAAATGATTTAGCTTCAAATCAATGCGATGTAGATGGTTTAGCTTGAAATGCACGCGAAACAAATGATTTAGCTTCAAATCAATGCCATATAGAAGGTTTAGCTTCAAATCCATGCGACACAAATGACGTAGCTTCAGATACTTGCGATATAAGAGATATAGATTCAAATGCAGACGAAACAAATGAGTTAGCTTCAAATCCATGCGGAGCACATGAATTAGCTTCACATCAATGCGATGTAGACGGTTTAGCTTCAAATCCATGCCAACCAAATTATTTAGCTTCAAACACTTGGGATATAAGTGATATAGCTTCAAATGCAGACGAAACAAACGAGATAGCTTCAAATCTAAGCGAAACACATGATTTAGCTTCAAATCAATGCGATGTAGAAGGTTTAGCTTCAAATACATGCCAAACAAATGATTTAGCTTCAAACACTTGGGATATAAGTGATATAGCTTCAAATGCAGACGAAACAAACGAGATAGCTTCAAATCCAAGCGAAACAAATGATTTAGCTTCAAATCAATGCGATGTAGAAGGTTTAGCTTCAAATGCACGCGAAACAAATGATTTAGCTGCAAATCAATGCGATGTAGAAGATTTAGCTTCAAATCCATGCGAAACAAATGATTTAACATCAGATAGTTGCGATATAAGTGATATAGCTTCAAATGCAGTCGAATCAAACGAGATAGCTTCAAATCCAAGCGAAACACATGACTTAGCTTCAAATCAATGCGATGTAGAAGGTTTAGCGGCAAATACACGCCAAACACATGATTTAGCTTCAAATCAATGCGATGTAGAAGGTTTAGCTTCAAATCCATGCGAAACAAATGATTTAACATCAGATAGTTGCGATATAAGTGATATAGCTTCAAATGCAGACTAAATAAACGAGTTAGATCCAAATCCAAGCGAATCACATGATTTAGCTTCAAATCATTGCGATGTAGAAGGTTTAGCTTCAAATCCATTAGAACAAATGATTTACTTTCAAACGCTTGGAATATATGTGATATAGCTTCAAATGCGAACGAAACAAACGAGTTAGCACCAAATCCAAGCGAATCACATGATTTAGCTTCAAATCATTGCGATGTGGAAGGTTTAACTTCAAATCCATGCGAAGCAAATGATTTAGCTTCAAACACTTGGGATATAAGTGATATAGCTTCAAAAGCAGACAAAACAAACGAGTTAGCTTAAAATCCATGCGACACAAATGATATAGCTTCAGATACTTGCGATATAAGAGATATAGCTTCAAATGCAGACGAAACAAACGAGTTAGCATCAAATCCATGCGAAGCACATGATTTAGCTTCAAATCATTCGAGGTAGAAGGATTAGATTCAAATCTATGCGAAACAAATGATTGAACATCAGATAGTTGCGATATAAGTGATATAGCTTCAAATGCTGGAGAAACAAACAAGTTAGATTCAAATCCATGCGAAACACATGATTTAGCTGCAAATCAATGCGATGTAGAAGATTTAGCTTCAAATCCATGCGAAACAAATGATTTAACATCAGATAGTTGCGATATAAGTGATATAACTTCAAATGCAGACGAATCAAACGAGATAGTTTCAAATCCAAGCGAAACACATGATTTATCTTCAAATCAATGCGACGTAGAAGGTTTAGCTTCAAATCCACGCGAAACACATGATTTAGCTTCATATCAATGCAATATAGAAGGTTTAGCTTCAAATCCATGCGATACAAATGATTCAGGATCAGAAACATGCGATATAAGTGATATAGCTTCAAATGCAGACGAAACAAAAGAGATAGCTTCAAATCCAAGCGAAACACATGATTTAGCTTCAAATCAATGCGATGTAGAAGGTTTAGCTTCAAATCCATGCGAAACAAATGATTTAACATCAGATTGTTGCGATATAAGTGATACAGCTTCAAATGCAGACGAAAGAAACGAGATAGCTTCAAATCCAAGCGAAACACATGACTTAGCTTCAAATCAATGCGATGTAGAAGGTTTAGCGGCAAATGCACGCCAAACACATGATTTAGCTTCAAATCAATGCAATGTAGAAGGTTTAGCTTCAAATCCATGCGAAACAATTGATTTAACATCAGATAGTTGCGATATAAGTGATATAGCTTCAAATGCAGACTAAATAAACGAGTTAGATCCAAATCCAAGCGAATCACATGATTTAGCTTCAAATCATTGCGATGTAGAAGGTTTAACTTCAAATCCATTAGAACAAATGATTTACTTTCAAACGCTTGGGATATATGTGATATAGCTTCAAATGCAAACGAAACAAACGACTTAGCTTCAAATCCATGCGAAGCACATGATTTAGCTTCAAATCAATTCGAAGTAGAAGGATTATCTTCATTCCATGCGATACAAATGATTCAGCATCAGAAACATGCGATATAAGTGATATAGCTTCAAATGCAGACGAAACAAACGAGTTAGCTTCAAATCCATGCGAAACACATGATTTAGCTTCAAATCAATGCGATTTTAAAGGTTTAGCTCAAATCCATGCGAAACAAATGATTTAACATCAGATTGTTGCGATATAAGTGATACAGCTTCAAATGCAGACGAAACAAACGAGATAGCTCCAAATCCAAGCGAAAGACATGATTTAGCTTCATATCAATGCGATGTAGAAGGTTTAGCTTCAAATCCACGCGAAACACATAATTTAGCTTCAAATCAATGCGATATAAAAGGTTTAGCTTCAAATCAATGCGAAACAAATGATTTAGCTTCAAACACATGGGATATATTTGATATAGCTTCAAATGCAGACGAAGCAAACGAGTTAGCTTCAAATCCATGCGAAACAAATGATTCAGCTGCAAATAAATGCGATGTAGGAGGTTTAGCTTCAAATCCATGCGAAACAAATGATTTAACACAAGATAGTTGCGATATAAGTGATGTAGCTTCAAATGCAGGCGAAACAAACGAGATAGCTTCAAATACAAGCGAAACACATGATTTAGCTTCAAATCAATGCGATGTAGGAGGTTTAGCGTCAAATACACGCCAAACAAATGATTTAGCTTCAAATCAATGCGATATAGAAGGTTTAGCTTCAAATCCATGCAAAGCAAATGATTGAGCTTCAAATCAATTCGATGTGGAAGGATTAGATTCAAATCCATGCGAAACAAATGATTAAACATCAGATAGTTGCGATATAAGTGATATAGCTTCAAATGCAGACGAAACAAACGAGTTAGTTTCAAATCCATGCGATACACATGATTTAGCTTCAAATCAATGCGATGTAGAAGGTTTAGCTTCAAATCCATGCGACAAAAATGATATAGCTTCAGATACTTGCGATATAAGAGATATAGCTTCAAATGCAGACGAAACAAAAGAGTTAGCTTCAAATCCATGCGAAGCACATGATTTAGCTTCAAATCAATTCGAAGTAGAAGGATTAGATTCAAATCCATGCGAAACAAATGATTTAACATCAGATAGTTGCGATATAAGTGATATAGCTTCAAATGCAGACGAAACAAACGAGATAGTTTCAAATCCAAGCGAAACACATGATTTAGCTTCAAATCAATGCGATGCAGAAGGTTTAGCTTCAAATCCATGCGACACAAATGATTTAGCTTCAGATACTTGCGATATAAGTGATATAGCTTCAAATGCAGGAGAAACAAACGAGTTAGCTTCAAATCCATGCAAAACATATGATTATGCTTCAAATCAATGCGATGTAGAAGGTTTAGCTTCAAACCCATGCGAAACAAATGATTTAACATCAGATAGTTGCGATATAACTGATATAGCTTCAAATACAGACGATACAAACGAGATAGCTCCAAATCCAAGCGAAGCACATGATTTAGCTTCAAATCAATGCGATGTAGAAGGTTTAGCTTCAAATCCACGCGAAACACATGATTTAGCTTCAAATCAATGCGATATAAAAGGTTTAGCTTCAAATCAATGCGAAACAAATGATTTAGCTTCAAACATATGGGATATATTTGATATAGCTTCAAATGCAGACGAAGCAAACGAGTTAGCTTCAAATCCATGCGAAACACATGATTCAGCTGCAAATAAATGCGATGTAGAAGGTTTAGCGTTAAATACACGCCAAACACATGATTTAGCATCAAATCAATGCGATATAAAAGGTTTAGCTTCAAATGCATGCGAAGCAAATGATTGAGCTTCAAATCAATTCGAAGTAGAAGGATTAGATTCAAATCCATGCGAAACAAATGATTTAGCATCAGATACATGCGATCTAAGTGATATAGCTTCAAATGCAGGAGAAACAAACGAGTTAGCCTCAAATCCACGTAAAAACACATGATTGATCTTCAAATCAATTATATGTAGAAGCTTTAGCTTCAAATCCATGAGACACATATTATTTAGCTTCAGATACTTGCGTTATAAGAGATAAAGCTTCAAATACCGACGAAACAAACGAGTTAGCTTCGTATCCAAACCAAACATATGATTTAGCTTCAAATCAATTCGAAGTAGAAGGATTAGCTTCAAATCCTTGCGATACAAATGATTTAGCTTCAGATACTTGCGATATAAGAGATATAGCTTCAAATGCAGATGAAACAAACGAGTTAGCTTCATATCCAAGCGAAACACATGATTTAGCTTTAAATCGATTCGAAGTAGAAGGATAAGCTTCAAATCCATGCGAAACAAATGATTTAACATCAGATAGTTGCGATATAAGTGATATAGCTTCAAATGGAGACGAAACAAACGAGATAGTTTCAAATCCAAGCGAAAAACATGATTTAGCTTAAAATCAATGCGATGTAGAAGGTTTAGCTTCAAATCCATGCGACTCAAATGATTTAGCTTCAGATACTTGCGATATAAGTGATATAGCTTCAAATTCAGACGAAACAAACGAGTTAGCTTCATATCCATGCAAAACAGATGATCATGCTTCAAATCAATGCGATGTAGAAGGTTTAGCTTCAAATCCATGCGAAACAAATGATTTAACATCAGATAGTTGCGATATAAGTGATATAGCTTCAAATGCAGACGAAACAAACGAGATAGCTCCAAATCCAAGCGAAACACATGATTTAGCTTCAAATCGATGCTATGTAGAAGCTTTAGCTTCAACTCCATCAGACACATATGATTTAGCTTCAGATACTTGCGTTATAAGAGATATAGCTTCAAATTCCGACGTAACAAACGAGTTAGCTTCGTATCCAAACCAAACACATGATTTAGCTTCAAATCAATTCGAAGTAAAAGATTAGCTTCAAATCCTTGCGATACAAATGATTTAGCTTCAGATACTTGCGATATAAGAGATATAGCTTCAAATGCAGACGAAACAAAAGAGTTAGCTTCAAATCCATGCGAAGCACATGATTTAGCTTCAAATCAATTCGAAGTAGAAGGATTAGCTTCAAATCCATGCGAAACAAATGATTTAACATCAGATAGTTACGATATAAGTGATATAGCTTCAAATACAGACGAAACAAACGAGATAGTTTCAAATCCAAGCGAAACAAATGATTTAGCTTCAAATCAATGCGATGTAGATGGTTTAGCTTCAAATCCATGCGAAACAAATGATTTAGTTTCAAACACGTGGGATATAAGTGATATAGCTTCAAATGCAGACTAAATAAACGAGTTAGATCCAAATCCAAGCGAATCACATGATTTAACTTCAAATCATTGCGATGTAGAAGGTTTAACTTCAAATCCATTACAACAAATGATTTACTTTCAGACGCTTGGGATATATGTGATATATCTTCAAATGCAAACGAAACAAACGAGTTAGCTTCATATCTAAGCGAAACACATGATTTAGCTTCAAATCAATGCGATGTAGAAGGTTTAGCTTCAAATACATGCCAAACAAATGATTTAGCTTCAAACACTTGGGATATAAGTGATATAGCTTCAAATGCAGACGAAACAAACGAGATAGCTTCAAATCCAAGCGAAACAAATGATTTAGGTTCAAATCAATGCGATGTAGAAGGTTTAGCTTCAAATGCACGCGAAACAAATGATTTAGCTTCAAATCAATGCTATTTAGAAGGTTTAGCGTCAAAAACACGCCAAACACATGATTTAGCTTCAAATCAATGCGATATAGAAGGTTTAGCTTCAAATCCATGCGACACAAATGATTTAGCTTCAGATACTTGCGATATAAGAGATATAGCTTCAAATGCAGATGAAACAAACGAGTTAGCTTCATATCCAAGCGAAACACATGATTTAGCTTTAAATCGATTCGAAGTAGAAGGATAAGCTTCAAATCCATGCGAAACAAATGATTTAACATCAGATAGTTGCGATATAAGTGATATAGCTTCAAATGGAGACGAAACAAACGAGATAGTTTCAAATCCAAGCGAAAAACATGATTTAGCTTCAAATCAATGCGATGTAGAAGGTTTAGCTTCAAATCCATGCGACTCAAATGATTTAGCTTCAGATACTTGCGATATAAGTGATATAGCTTCAAATTCAGACGAAACAAACGAGTTAGCTTCATATCCATGCAAAACAGATGATCATGCTTCAAATCAATGCGATGTAGAAGGTTTAGCTTCAAATCCATGCGAAACAAATGATTTAACATCAGATAGTTGCGATATAAGTGATATAGCTTCAAATGCAGACGAAACAAACGAGATAGCTCCAAATCCAAGCGAAACACATGATTTAGCTTCAAATCGATGCTATGTAGAAGCTTTAGCTTCAACTCCATCAGACACATATGATTTAGCTTCAGATACTTGCGTTATAAGAGATATAGCTTCAAATTCCGACGTAACAAACGAGTTAGCTTCGTATCCAAACCAAACACATGATTTAGCTTCAAATCAATTCGAAGTAGAAGGATTAGCTTCAAATCCTTGCGATACAAATGATTTAGCTTCAGATACTTGCGATATAAGAGATATAGCTTCAAATGCAGACGAAACAAAAGAGTTAGCTTCAAATCCATGCGAAGCACATGATTTAGCTTCAAATCAATTCGAAGTAGAAGGATTAGCTTCAAATCCATGCGAAACAAATGATTTAACATCAGATAGTTACGATATAAGTGATATAGCTTCAAATACAGACGAAACAAACTAGATAGTTTCAAATCCAAGCGAAAAACATGAATTAGCTTCAAATCAATGCGATGTAGAAGGTTTAGCTTCAAATCCACGCGAAACACATGATTTCGCTACAAATCAATGCGATATAGAAGGTTTAGCTTCAAATCCATGCGACACAAATGATATAAAATCAGATAGTTGCGATATAAGTGATATAGATTCAAATGCAGACGAAACAAATGAGTTAGCTTCAAATCCATGCGGAGCACATGAATTAGCTTCACATCAATGCGATGTAGACGGTTTAGCTTCAAATCCATGCCAACCAAATGATTTAGCTTCAAACACTTGGGATATAAATGATATAGCTTCAAATGCAGACGAAACAAACGAGATAGCTTCAAATCCAAGCGAAACAAATGATTTAGCTTCAAATCAATGCGATGTAGATGGTTTAGCTTGAAATGCACGCGAAACAAATGATTTAGCTTCAAATCAATGCCATATAGAAGGTTTAGCTTCAAATCCATGCGACACAAATGACGTAGCTTCAGATACTTGCGATATAAGAGATATAGATTCAAATGCAGACGAAACAAATGAGTTAGCTTCAAATCCATGCGGAGCACATGAATTAGCTTCACATCAATGCGATGTAGACGGTTTAGCTTCAAATCCATGCCAACCCAATTATTTAGCTCCAAACACTTGGGATATAAGTGATATAGCTTCAAATGCAGACGAAACAAACGAGATAGCTTCAAATCCAAGCGAAACAAATGATTTAGCTTCAAATCAATGCGATGTAGATGGTTTAGCTTCAAATCCATGCGAAACAAATGATTTAGTTTCAAACACGTGGGATATAAGTGATATAGCTTCAAATGCAGACTAAATAAACGAGTTAGATCCAAATCCAAGCGAATCACATGATTTAACTTCAAATCATTGCGATGTAGAAGGTTTAACTTCAAATCCATTACAACAAATGATTTACTTTCAGACGCTTGGGATATATGTGATATATCTTCAAATGCAAACGAAACAAACGAGTTAGCTTCATATCTAAGCGAAACACATGATTTAGGTTCAAATCAATGCGATGTAGAAGGTTTAGCTTCAAATACATGCCAAACAAATGATTTAGCTTCAAACACTTGGGATATAAGTGATATAGCTTCAAATGCAGACGAAACAAACGAGATAGCTTCAAATCCAAGCGAAACAAATGATTTAGCTTCAAATCAATGCGATGTAGAAGGTTTAGCTTCAAATGCACGCGAAACAAATGATTTAGCTTCAAATCAATGCTATTTAGAAGGTTTAGCGTCAAAAACACGCCAAACACATGATTTAGCTTCAAATCAATGCGATATAGAAGGTTTAGCTTCAAATCCATGCGACACAAATGATTTAGCTTCAGATACTTGCGATATAAGAGATATAGCTTCAAATGCAGACGAAACAAACGAGGTAGATTCAAATCCATGCGAAACACATGATTGAGCTACAAATCAATGCGATGTAGAAGATTTAGCTTCAAATCCATGCGAAACAAATGATTATGCTTCAAATCAATGCTATTTAGAAGGTTTAGCTTCAAATCCGTGCGACAAATGAATGAACTTCAAACACTTGGGATATAAGTGATATAGCTTCAAATGTAGACCAAACAAACGAGTTAGCTTCAAATCCTTGCGTAACACATGATTTAGCTTCAAATCAATTCGAAGCGGAAGGATTAGCTTCAAATTCATGCGCAACAAATGATTTATCATCAGATAGTTGCGATATAAAATATATAGCTTCAAATGCAGACGAAACAAACGAGTTAGCTTCAACTCCATGCGAAACACATGATTCAGCTGCAAATAAATGCGATATAGAAGATTTAGCTTCAAATCCATGCGAAACAACTGATTTAACATACAGATAGTTGCGATATAAGTGATATAGCTTCAAATGCAGACGAAACAAACGAGATAGTTTCAAATCCAAGCGAAACACATGACTTAGCTTCAAATCAATGCGATGTAGAAGGTTTAGCTTCAAATCCATGTGAAACAAATGATTTAACTTCAGATAGTTGCGATATAAGTGATATAGCTTCAAATGCAGACGAAATAAACGAGTTAGCACCAAATCCAAGCGAATCACATGGTTTAGCTTCAAATCAATGCGATATAGAAGGTTTAGCTTCAAATCCATGCGACACAAATGATATAGCTTCAGATACTTGCGATATAATAGATATAGCTTCAAATGCAGACGAAACAAACGAGTTAGCTTCAAATCCATGCGAAGCACATGATTTAGCTTCAAATCAATTCGAAGTAGAAGGATTATCTTCATTCCATGCGATACAAATGATTCAGCATCAGAAACATGCTATATAAGTGATATAGCTTCAAATGCAGACGAAACAAAAGAGATAGCTTCAAATCCAAGCGAAACACATGATTTCGCTTCAAATCAATGCGATGAAGAAGGTTTAACTTCAAATCCATGCGAAACATATGATTTAGCTTCAGATACTTGCGATATAAGAGATATAGCTTCAAATGCAGACGAAACAAACGAGGTAGATTCAAATCCATGCGAAACACATGATTGAGCTGCAAATCAATGCGATGTAGAAGGTTTAGCTTCAAATCCATGCGAAACAAATGATTTAGCTTCAAACACTTGGGATATAAGTGATATAGCTTCAAATGCAGACGAAGCAAACGACTTAGCTTCAAATCCATACGAAACACATGATTCAGCTGCAAATAAATGCGATATAGAAGATTTAGCTTCAAATCCATGCGAAACAAATGGTTTAACATCAGATAGTTGCGATATAAGTGATATAGCTTCAAATGCAGTCGAAAGAAACGAGATAGCTTCAAATCCAAGCGATCACATGACTTAGCTTCAAATCAATGCGATGTAGAAGGTTTAGCGGCAAATACACGCCAAACACATGATTTAGCTTCAAATCAATGCGATGTAGAAGGTTTAGCTTCAAATCCATGCGAAACAAATGATTTAGCTTCAAACACTTGGGATATAAGTGATATAGCTTCAAATGCAGACGAAGCAAACGAGTTAGCTTCAAATCCATACGAAACACATGATTCAGCTGCAAATAAATGCGATATAGAAGATTTAGCTTCAAATCCATGCGAAACAATTGATTTAACATCAGATAGTTGCGATATAAGTGATATAGCTTCAAATGCAGACTAAATAAACGAGTTAGATCCAAATCCAAGCGAATCACATGATTTAGCTTCAAATCATTGCGATGTAGAAGGTTTAACTTCAAATCCATTAGAACAAATGATTTACTTTCAAACGCTTGGGATATATGTGATATAGCTTCAACTGCAGACGAAGCAAACGAGTTAGCTTCAAATCCATACGAAACACATGATTCAGCTGCAAATAAATGCGATATAGAAGATTTAGCTTCAAATCCATGAGAGACAAATGGTTTAACATCAGATAGTTGCGATATAAGTGATATAGCTTGAAATGCAGACGAAAGAAACGAGATAGCTTCAAATCCAAGCGAAACACATGACTTAGCTTCAAATCAATGCGATGTAGAAGGTTTAGCGGCAAATACACGCCAAACACATGATTTAGCTTCAAATCAATGCGATGTAGAAGGTTTAGCTTCAAATCCATGCGAAACAATTGATTTAACATCAGATAGTTGCGATATAAGTGATATAGCTTCAAATACAGACTAAATAAACGAGTTAGATCCAAATCCAAGCGAATCACATGATTTAGCTTCAAATCAATGCGATGTAGAAGGTTTAGCTTCAAATCCATGCGAAACAAATGATTTAGCTTCAAACACTTGGGATATAAGTGATATAGCTTCAAATGCAGACGAAGCAAACGAGTTAGCTTCAAATCCATACGAAACACATGATTCAGCCTGCAAATAAATGCGATATAGAAGATTTAGATTCAAATCCATGCGAAACAAATGGTTTAACATCAGATAGTTGCGATATAAGTGATATAGCTTCAAATGCAGACGAAAGAAACGAGATAGCTTCAAATCCAAGCGAAACACGTGACTTAGCTTCAAATCAATGCGATGTAGAAGGTTTAGCGGCAAATACACGCCAAACACATGATTTAGCTTCAAATCAATGCGATGTAGAAGGTTTAGCTTCAAATCCATTAGAACAAATGATTTACCTTCAAACGCTTGGGATATATGTGATATAGCTTCAAATGCAGACTTCATAAACGTGTTAGATCCAAATCCAAGCGAATCACATGATTTAGCTTCAAATCATTGCGATGTAGAAGGTTTAACTTCAAATCCATTAGAACAAATGATTTACTTTCAAACGCTTGGGATATATGTGATATAGCTTCAAATGCGAACGAAACAAACGAGTTAGCACCAAATCCAAGCGAATCACATGATTTAGCTTCAAATCATTGCGATGTGGAAGGTTTAACTTCAAATCCATGCAAAGCAAATGATTTAGTTTCAAACACTTGGGATATAAGTGATATAGCTTCAAAAGCAGACGAAACAAACGAGTTAGCTTAAAATCCATGCGACGGAAATTATATAGCTTCAGATACTTGCGATATAAGATATATAGCTTCAAATGCAGTCGAAACAAACGAGTTAGCTTCATATCCATGCGAAACACATGATTTAGCTTCAAATCAATGCGATGTAGAAGGTTTAGCTTCAAATCCATGCGAAACAAATGATTTAGCTTCAAACACTTGGGATATAAGTGATATAGGTTCAAATGCAGACGAAACAAACGAGTTAGCTTCATATCCAAGCGAAACAAATGATTTAGCTTCAAACACTTGGTTTATAAGTGATATAGCTTCAAATGCAGACGAAACATACGAGATAGCTTCAACTCCAAGCGAAACACATGATTTAGCTTCAAATCAATGCGATGTAGAAGGTTTAGCTTCAAATCCACGCGAAACACATGATTTAGCTTCAAATCAATGCGATATAGAAGGTTTAGCTTCAAATCCATGCGAAAGAAATGATTTAGCTTCAAACACTTGGGATATAAGTGATATAGCTTCAATTTCAGGGCAAACAAACGAGTTAGCTTCAAATCCACGCGTAACACATGATTTAGCTTCAAATAAATGCGGTATAGTAGGTTTAGCTTCAAATCCATGCGAAACAAATGATTTAGCTTCAAACACTTGGGTTATAAGTGATATAGCTTCAAATGCAGACGAAACAATCTAGTAAGCTTCAACTCCATGCGAAACACATGATTTAGATGCAAATCAATGCGATGTAGAAGATTTAGCTTCAAATCCATGCGAAACAAATGATTTAACATCAGATAGTGGCGATATAAGTGATACAGCTTCAAATGCAGACGAAACAAACGAGATAGTTTCAAATCCAAGTGAAACACATGATTTAGCTTCAAATATATGCGATGTAGAATTTGTAGCTTCAAATCCACGCGAAACACATGATTTAGCTTCAAATCAATGCTATGTAGAAGGTTTAGCTTCAAATCCATGCGACACAAATGAATAAGCTTCAGATACTTGCGATATAAGTGATATAGCTTCATATGCAGACGAAACAAACGAGTTAGCTTCACATCCAAGCCAAAAAAAAACAATTTAGCTTCAAATTAATTCGAAGTAGAAGGATTAGCTTCAAATCCATACGAAACAAATGATTTAGCATCAGATACTTGCGATATAAGAGATATAGGTTTAAATGCAGACGAAACAAACGAGTTAGCTTCATATCCAAGCGAAACACATGATTTAGCTTTAAATAAATGCGATGTAGAAGGTTTAGCTTCAAATCCATTCGAAACTAATGATTTAGCTTCAAACACTTGGTTTATAAGTGATATAGCTTCAAATGCAGACGAAACATACGAGATAGCTTCAAATCCATGCGAAACACATGATTCAGCTGCAAATAAATGCGATGTAGAAGATTTAGCTTCAAATCCATGCGAAACAAATGATTTAACAGCAGCTACTTCCGATATAAGTGATATTGCTTCAATTGCAGACCAAACAAACGAGATAGCTTCAATTCCAAGCGAAACACATGATTTAGCTTCAAATCAATGCGATGTAGAAGGTTTAGCTTCAAATCCACGCGAAAAACACAATGATTTAGCTTCAAATCATTGCGATGAGGAAGGTTTAGCTTCAAATCCATGCGAAACAAATGATTTACTTTCAAACGCTTGGGATATATCTGATATAGCTTCAAATGCATTCGAAACATACGAGTTAGCTTCAAATCCATGCGAGACAAATGATTCTGCATCAGATACATGCGATATAAGCTTCAAGTGCAGACGAAACGAAAGAGATAGCTTCAAATCCAAGCGAAACACATGATTAGCTTCAAATCAATGCGATCTAGAAGGTTTAGTTTCAAATCCATGCGACACAAATGACAAAGCTTCAGTTACTTGCGATATAAGAGATATAGCATCAAATGCAGACGAAAGAATCGAGATAGATCCAAATCCAAGCGAATCACATGGTTTAGCTTCAAATCAATGCGATGTACAAGGTTTGGCTTCGAAACCATACGAATCAAATGATTTAACATCAGATAGTTGCGATATAAGTGATATAGCTTCAAATGCAGACGAAATAAACGAGTTAGATCCAAATCCAAGCGAATCACATGATTTAGCTTCAAATCATTGCGATATAGAAGGTTTAGCTTAAAATACATGCGACACAAATGATATAGCTTCAGATACTTGAGATATAAGAGATATAGCTTCAAATGCAGACGGAACAAACGAGTTAGCTTCAAATCCATGCGAAGCACATGATTTAGCTTCAAATCAATTCGAAGTAGAAGGATTAGCTTCAAATCCACGCGAAACACATGATTTAGCTTTAAGTCAATGCGATGTAGAAGGTTTAGCTTCAGATCCATGCGAAACAAATGATTTAACATCAGATAGTTGCGATATAAGTGATATAGCTACAAATGCAGACGAATCAAACGAGATAGTTTCAAATACAAGCGAAACACATGATTTAGCTTCAAATCAATGCGATATAGAAGGTTTAGCTTCAAATCCATGCGACACAAATGATATAGCTTCAGATACTTGCGATATAAGAGATATAGTTTCAAATGCAGACGAATCAAACGAGTTAGCTTCATATCCATGCGAAACACATGATTTAGCTTCAAATCAATTCGATGTAGAAGGATTAGCTTCAAATCCATGCGATACAAATGATTCTGCATCAGATACATGCGATAGAAGCTTCAAATGCAGTCGAAACAAACGAGTTAGCTTCAAATCCGTGCGAAACACATGATTTAGCTTCAAATCAATTCGAAGTAGAAGGATTAGCTTCAAATCCATGCGATACAAATGATTTAGCATCAGATACATGCGATATAAGTGGTATAGCTTCAAATGCAGGAGAAACAGACGAGTTAGCTACAAATCCATACAAAACACGTGATTAAGCTTCAAATCAATGCTATGTAGAACGTTTAGCTTCAAATCCATGAGACACAAATGATTTAACTTCAGATACTTGCGATATAAGTGATACAGCTTCAAATGCAGGGGAACCAAAATGAGTTAGCTTCAAATCGATACAAAACACATGATTAAGCTTCAAATCAATGCGATGTAGAAGGTTTAGCTTCAAATCCATGCGAAACAAATGATTTAGCTTTAAATCAATGCGATGTACAAGGTTTAGATTCAAATCCATGCGAAACAAATGATTTACCTTCAAACACTTGGGATATAAGCAATATAGCTTCAAATGCTGACGAAACAAACGAGTTAGCTTAAAATCCATGCGGAACACATGATTTAGCTTCAAATCATTGCGATGTAGAAGGTTTAGCTTCAAATCCATGCGAAACAAATGATTTAGCTTTAAATCAATGCAATGTACAAGGTTTAGATTCAAATCCATGCGAAACAAATGATTTACCTTCAAACACTTGGGATATAAGCGATATAGTTTCAAATGCAGACGAAACAAACGAGTTAGCTTAAAATCCATGCGAAACACATGATTTAGCTGCAAATCAATGCGATGTAGAAGATTTAGCTTCAAATCCATGCGAATAAAATGATTTCTTCCAAACGCTTGCGATATATGTGATATAGCTTCAAAAGCAGACGAAACAAACGAGTTAGTTTCAAATCCGTGCGAAACACATGATTCAGCTGCAAATAAATGCGATGTAGAAGGTTTAGCTTCAAATCCATGCGATACAAATGATTTAGCTTCAGATACTTGCGATATAAGTGATATAGCTTCAAATGCACTCGAAACAATCGAGCTAGCTTCAACTCCATGCGACACACATGATTTAGCTTAAAATCAATGCGATGTAGAAGGTTTCGCATAAAATTAATGCGATGTAGAAGGTTTAGCTTCAAAGCCATGCGATGTAGAAGGTTTAGCTTCAAATCCATGCGAACCACATGATTTAGCTTCAAATCAATGCGATATAGAAAATTCAGCTTCAAATCCATGCGAAACTAATGATTTAACATCAGATAGTTTCGATATAAGTGATATAGCTTCAAATGCAGACGAAACAAACGTGTTAGCTTCAATCCAAGCGAAACACATGATTTAGCTTTAAATCTTTGCGATGTAGAAGGTTTAGCTTCAAATCCGCGCGAAACACATGATTTAGTTTCAAATCAATGCGATATAGAATGTTTAGCTTCAAATCCATGCGACACAAATGATATAGCTTCAGATACTTGTGATATAAGAGATATAGCTTCAAACGCTGACGAAACAAACGAGTTAGCTTCAAATCCATGCGAAGCGAATGATTTAGCTGCAAATCAATGCGATGTAGAAGGTTTAGCTTCAAATCCATGCGAAACAAATGATTTAACATCAGATAGTTTCGATACAATTGATATAGCTTCAAATGCAGACGAAACAAACGAGATAGCTTCAACTCCAAGATAAACACATGATTTAGCTTCAAATCATTGCGATGTGGAAGGTTTAACTTCAAATCCATGCGAAGCAAATGATTTAGCTTCAAACACTTGGGATATAAGTGATATAGCTTCAAATGCAGACGAAACAAACGAGTTAGCTTCAAATCCACGCGAAACACATGATTTAGCTTCAAATCAATGCGATATAGAAGGTTTAGCTTCAAATCCATGCGACACAAATGATATAGCTTCAGATACTTGCGAAACACATGATTTAGCTACAAATCAATACGAAGTAGAAGGTTTAGCTTCAAATACATGCGAAACAAATGATTTAGCTTCAAACATTTGGGATATGAGTGATATAGCCTCAAATGCAGACGAAACAAACGAGTTAGCTTTAAATCCATGACAAACACATGATTTAGCTGCATATCAATGCGATGTAGAAGGTTTAGCTTCAAATCCATGCGAAACAAATGATTTAACATCAGATACATGCGTTATAATTAATATAGCTTCGAATGCAGGAGAAACAAACGAGTTAGCTTCAAATCCATGCAAAACACATGATTATGCTTCAAATGATTGCTATGTAGAAGGTTTAGCTTCAAATCCTTGCGACACAAATGATATAGCTTCTGATACTTGCGATATAAAAGATATAGCTTCAAATGCTGACGAAACAAACGAGTTAGCTTCAAATCCATGCGAAACACATGGTTCAGCTGCAAAGCAATGCGATGTAGAAGGTTTAGCTTCAAATCCATGCGACACACATGATTTAGCTTCATATTATTGCGATGTAGAAGGTTTAGCATCAAATCCATGCGAAAAAAATGATTTAACATCAGATAGTTTCGATATAAGTGATATAGCTTCAAATGCAGACGAAACAAACGAGATAGTTTCAAATCCAAGCGAAACACATGATTTAGGTGCAAATCAATGCGATGTAGAAGGTTTAGCTTCAAATCCACGCGAAACACATGATTTAGCTTCAAATCAATGCGATATAGAAGGTTTAGCTTCAAATCCATGCGACACAAATGATATAGCTTCAGATACTTGCGATATAAGAGATATAGCTGCAAATGCAGGTGAAACAAACGAGTTAGCTACAAATCCATACAAAACACATGATTAAGCTTCAAATCAATGCGATGTAGAAGGTTTATCTTCAAATCCATGCGAACCAAATGATTTAACATCAGATAGTTGCGATATAAGTGATATAGCTTCAAATGCAGACGAATCAAACGAGATAGTTTCAAATCCATGCGAAAAAAATGATTCACTTTCAAACGCTTGCGATATATGTGATATAGCTTCAAATGCAGACAAAACAAACGAGTTAGCTTCAAATCCATGCGAAACACATGATTCAGCTGCAAATAAATGCGATGTAGAAGGTTTAGCTTCAAATCCATACGATACAAATGATTTAGCTTCAGATACTTGCGATATAAGTGATATAGCTTCAAATGCACTCGAAACAATCGAGCTAGCTTCAACTCCATGCGACACACATGATTTAGCTTAAAATCAATGCGATGTAGAAGGTTTCGCATAAAATTAATGCGATGTAGAAGGTTTAGCTTCAAAGCCATGCGATGTAGAAGGTTTAGCTTCAAATCCATGCGAACCACATGATTTAGCTTCAAATCAATGCGATATAGAAAATTCAGCTTCAAATCCATGCGAAACTAATGATTTAACATCAGATAGTTTCGATATAAGTGATATAGCTTCAAATGCAGACGAAACAAACGAGATAGTTTCAAATCCAAGCGAAACACATGATTTAGGTGCAAATCAATGCGATGTAGAAGGTTTAGCTTCAAATCCATGCGAAACAAATGATTTAACATTAGATACTTGCGATATAAGTGATATAGATTCAAATGCAGATGAAACAAACGTATCATCTTCAAATCCAAGCGAAAAACATTATTTAGCTTCAAATCAATACGAAGTAGAAGGATTAGCATCAAATCTATGCGATACAAATGATATAGCATCAGATACATGCGATGTAAGTTATATAGCTTCAAATGCAGGAGAAACAAACGAGTTAGCTTCAAATCCATGCAAAACAGATGATTATGCTTCAAATTAATGCGATATAGAAGGTTTAGCATCAAATCCATGCGACACAAATGATATAGCTTCAGATACTTGCGATATAAGAGATATAGCTTCAAATTTTAGACGAAACAAACGAGTTAGCTTCATATCCAAGCGAAACACATGATTCAGCTTTAAATCAATGCGATGTAGAAGGTTTAGCTTCAAATCCATGCGACACACATGATTTAGCTTCATATCATTGCGATGTAGAAGGTTTAGCATCAAATCCATGGGAAACAAATGATTTAACATCAGATAGTTGCGATATAAGTGATATGGCTTCAAATGCAGACGAAACAAACGAGTTTCTCCAAATCCATGCGAAACACATGATTTAGCTACAAATCAATACGAAGTAGAAGGTTTGGCTTCAAATACATGCGAAACAAATGATTTAGCATTAGATACTTGCGATATAAGTGAAATAGATTCAAATGCAGGGGAAACAAATGATTTAGCTTCAAACACTTGCGATATAAGAGATTTAGCTTAAAATGCAGACTAAACAAACGTGTTAGCTTCAATCCAAGCGAAGCGAATGATTTAGCTGCAAATCAATGCGATGTAGAAGGTTTAGCTTCAAATCCATGCGAAACAAATGATTTAACATCAGATAGTTTCGATACAATTGATATAGCTTCAAATGCAGACGAAACAAACGAGATAGCTTCAACTCCAAGATAAACACATGATTTCGCTTCAAATCAATGCGATGTAGAAGGTTTAGCTTCACATCCATGCGAAACAAATGATTTAACATTAGATACTTGCGATATAAGAGATATAGCTTCAAATGCAGACGAAACAAACGAGATAGCTTCCAATTCAAGCGAAACACATGATTTAGCTTCAAATCAATGCGATGAAGAAGGTTTAGCTTCAAATCCACGTGACACAAATGATATAGCTTCAGATACTTGCGATATAGAAGGTTTAGCTTCAAATCCATGCGACACAAATGATATAGCTTCAGATACTTGCGAAACACATGATTTAGCTACAAATCAATACGAAGTAGAAGGTTTAGCTTCAAATACATGCGAAACAAATGATTTAGCTTCAAACACTTGGGATATGAGTGATATAGCCTCAAATGCAGACGAAACAAACGAGTTAGCTTTAAATCCATGAGAAACACATGATTTAGCTGCAAATCAATGCGATGTAGAAGGTTTAGCTTCAAATCCATGCGAAACAAATGATTTAACATCAGATACATGCGTTATAATTAATATAGCTTCGAATGCAGGAGAAACAAACGAGTTAGCTTCAAATCCATGCAAAACACATGATTATGCTTCAAATGATTGCTATGTAGAAGGTTTAGCTTCAGATCCATGCGAAGCAAATGAATGAACTTCAAGTCAATTCGAAGTAGAAGGATTAGCTTCAAATCCATGCGAAACAAATGATTTAGCATCAGATACATGCGATCTAACTGATATAGCTTCAAATGAAGAAGAAACAAACGAGTTAGCTTCAAATCCACGCAAAAACACATGATTAAGCTTCAAATCAATGCTATGTAGAGGGTTTAGCTTCAAAACCATGAGACACAAATGATTTAGCTGCAGATACTTGCGATATGAGTGATACAGCTTCAAATGCAGGGGAAACAAACGAGTTAGTTTCAAATCCATGCGAAACACATGATTTAGCTTCAAATCAATGCTATGTAGAAGGTTTAGCTTCAAATCCTTGCGACACAAATGATTTAGCTTCTGATACTTGCGATATAAAAGATATAGCTTCAAATGCTGACGAAACAAACGAGTTAGCTTCAAATCCATGCGAAACACATGGTTCAGCTGCAAATCAATGCGATGTAGAAGGTTTAGCTTCAAATCCATGCGACACACATGATTTAGCTTCATATTATTGCGATGTAGAAGGTTTAGCATCAAATCCATGCGAAACAAATGATTTAACATCAGATAGTTTCGATATAAGTGATATAGCTTCAAATGCAGACGAAACAAACGAGATAGTTTCAAATCCAAGCGAAACACATGATTAAGGTGCAAATCAATGCGATGTAGAAGGTTTAGCTTCAAATCCACGCGAAACACATGATTTAGCTTCAAATCAATGCGATGTAGAAGGTTTCGCATAAAATTAATGCGATGTAGAAGGTTTAGCTTCAAAGCCATGCGATGTAGAAGGTTTAGCTTCAAATCCATGCGACACAAATGATATAGCTTCAGATACTTGTGATATAAGAGATATAGTTTCAAATGCAGACGAAACAAACGAGTTTCTTCAAATCCATGCGAACCAAATGATTTAACATCAGATAGTTGCGATATAATTGATATAGCTTCAAATTCAGACGAATCAAACGAGATAGTTTCAAATCCATGCGAAAAAAATGATTTACTTTCAAACGCTTGCGATATATGTGAAATAGCTTCAAATGCAGACAAAACAAACGAGTTAGCTTCAAATCCATGCGAAGCACATGACCAAGCTGCAAATCAATGCGATGTAGAAGGTTTAGCTTCAAATCCATTCGAAACAAATGATTTAGCAGAGGAACTTGCGATATAAGTGATATAGCTTCAAATGCAGTCGAAACAAATGAGTTAGCTTCAAATCCAAGCGAATCACATGTTTTAGCTTGAAATCAATGCGATGTAGACGGTTTAGCTTCAAATTAATGCGATGTAGAAAGTTTAGCTTCAAATCCATGCCAAACAAATGATTTAACATTAGATACTTGCGAAATAAGAGATATAGCTTCAAATGCAGACGAAACAAAGGAGTTTCTTCAAATCCATGCGAAGCACATGATTTAGCTTCAAATCAATTCGAAGTAGAAGGATTAGCTTCAAATCTATGCGAAACAAATGATTTAACATCAGATAGTTGTGATATAAGTGATATAGCTTCAAATGCAGGGGAAACAAACGAGTTAGCTTCAAATCCATGCAAAACACGTGATTAAGCTTCAGATCAATGCGATGTAAAAGATTTAGCTTCAAATCCATGCGAAACAAATGATTTAACATTAGATACTTGCGATATAAGTGATATAGATTCAAATGCAGATGAAACAAACGTATCATCTTCAAATCCAAGCGAAAAACATGATTTAGCTTCAAATCAATACGAAGTAGAAGGATTAGCATCAAATCTATGCGATACAAATGATATAGCATCAGATACATGCGATGTAAGTTATATAGCTTCAAATGCAGGAGAAACAAACGAGTTAGCTTCAAATCCATGCAAAACAGATGATTATGCTTCAAATTAATGCGATATAGAAGGTTTAGCATCAAATCCATGCGACACAAATGATATAGCTTCAGATACTTGCGATATAAGAGATATAGCTTCAAATTCAGACGAAACAAACGAGTTAGCTTCATATCCAAGCGAAACACATGATTCAGCTTTAAATCAATGCGATGTAGAAGGTTTAGCTTCACATCCATGCAAAACAAATGATTTAGCTTCAGATTCTTGCGATATAAGTGATATGGCTTCAAATGCAGACGAAAAAAACGAGTTAGATTCAAATCCATGCGAAACACATGATATAGCTGCAAATCATTGCGATGTAGAAGATTCAGCTTCAAATCCATGCTAAACAAATGATTTAACATCAGATAGTTGCGATATTAGTGATATAGCTTCAAATGCAGACGAAACAAACGAGATAGTTTCAAATCCAAGCGAAACACATGATTTAGCTTCAAATCAATGCGATATAGAAGGTTTAGCTTCAAATCCACGCTAAACACATGATTTAGCTTCAAATCAATGGGATATAGAAGGTTTAGCTTCAAATCCATGCGACACAAATGATATAGCAAATGGTTTAGCTTCAAATGTAGGGGAAACAAACGAGGTAGCTTCAGATCCATGCAAAACAGATGATTATGCTTCAAAGTAATGCGATATAAAAAGTTCAGCATCAAATCCATGCGACACAAATGGTTTAGCTTCAGATACTTGCGATATAAGAGATATAGCTTCAAATCCAGACGGAACAAACGAGTTTGCTTCGTATCCAAGCGAAACACATGATTTAGCTTTAAATCAATGCCATGTAGAAGGTTTAGCTTCACATCCATGCGACACAAATGATATAGCTTCAGATACTTGCGATATAAGAGATATAGCTTCAAATTCAGACGAAACAAACGAGTTAGCTTCATATCCATGCGAAACAAATGATTTAGCTTCAGACTCTTGCGATATAAGTGATATAGAATCAAATGCAGACGAAACAAACGAGTTAGATTCAAATCCATGCGAAACACATGATTTAGCTACAAATCAATACGAAGTAGAAAGTTTAGCTTGAAATACATGCGAAACAAATGATTTAGCATTAGATACTTGCGATATAAGTGATATAGCCTCAAATGCAGACGAAACAAACGAGTTAGCTTTAAATCCATGAGAAACACACGACTTAGCTGCAAATCAATAAGAAGTAGATGGATTAGCTTCAAATCCATGCGAAACAAATGATTTAGCTCCAAACACTTGGGATATAAGTGATATAGCTTCAAATGCAGATGGAAAAAACGAGTTAGCTTCAAATCCATGCGAAACACATTATTTAGGTGCAAATCATTGCGATGTAGAAGGTTTAGCTTCAAATCCATGCGAAACAAATGATTTAACATCAGATAGTTGCGATATAAGTGATATAGCTTCAAATGCAGACGAATCAAACGAGATAGTTTCAAAACCAAGCGAAACACATGATTTGGCTTCAAATCAATGCGATACAGAAGGTTTAGCTTCAAATCCATGCGAACCACATGATTTAGCTTCAAATCAATGCGATATAGAAAATTCAGCTTCAAATCCATGCGAAACTAATGATTTAACATCAGATAGTTTCGATATAAGTGATATAGCTTCAAATGCAGACGAAACAAACGAGATAGTTTCAGATCCAAGCGAAACACATGATTTAGGTGCAAATCAATGCGATGTAGAAGGTTTAGCTTCAAATCCACGCGAAACACATGATTTAGCTTCAAATCAATGCGATATAGAAGGTTTAGCTTCAAATCCATGCGACACAAATGATATAGCTTCAGATACTTGCGATATAAGAGATATAGCTTCAAATGCAGACGGAACAAACGAGTTTGCTTCATATCCAAGCGAAACACATGATTTAGCTTTAAATCAATGCCATGTAGAAGGTTTAGCTTCACATCCATGCGAAACAAATGATTTAGCTTCAGACTCTTGCGATGTAAGTGATATAGCTTCAAATGCAGACGAAACAAACGAGTTAGATTCAAATCCATGCGAAACACATGATTTAGCTACAAATCAATACGAAGTAGAAGGTTTAGCTTCAAATACATGCGACACAAATGATTTAGCATTAGATACTTGCGATATAAGTGATATAGATTCAAATGCAGGGGAAACAAATGAGTTAGCTTCAAATCCAAAAATAACACATGATTTAGCTTCAAATCCATGCGAAACAAATGAATGAGCTTCAAGTCAATTCGAAGTAGAAGGTTTAGCTTCAAATCCATGCGACACACATGATTTAGCTTCATATCATTGCGATGTAGAAGGTTTAGCATCAAATCCATGGGAAACAAATGATTTAACATCAGATAGTTGCGATATAAGTGATATAGCTTCTAATGCAAACGAAACAAACGAGATAGCTTCAACTCCAAGCAAAACACATGATTTAGCTTCAAACCAATAAGAAGTAGATGGATTAGCTTCAAATCCATGCAATACAAATGATTTAGCTTGAAATCAATGCGATATAGAAAATTCAGCTTCAAATCCATGCGAAACTAATGATTTAACATCAGATAGTTTCGATATAAGTGATATAGCTTCAAATGCAGACGAAACAAACGAGTTTCTCCAAATCCATGCGAAACACATGATTTAGCTACAAATCAATACGAAGTAGAAGGTTTGGCTTCAAATACATGCGAAACAAATGATTTAGCATTAGATACTTGCGATATAAGTGAAATAGATTCAAATGCAGGGGAAACAAATGATTTAGCTTCAAACACTTGCGATATAAGAGATTTAGCTTAAAATGCAGACGAAACAAACGTGTTAGCTTCAATCCAAGCGAAGCGAATGATTTAGCTGCAAATCAATGCGATGTAGAAGGTTTAGCTTCAAATCCATGCGAAACAAATGATTTAACATCAGATAGTTTCGATACAATTGATATAGCTTCAAATGCAGACGAAACAAACGAGATAGCTTCAACTCCAAGATAAACACATGATTTAGCTTCAAATCAATGCGATGAAGAAGGTTTAGCTTCAAATCCACGTGACACAAATGATATAGCTTCAGATACTTGCGATATAGAAGGTTTAGCTTCAAATCCATGCGACACAAATGATATAGCTTCAGATACTTGCGAAACACATGATTTAGCTACAAATCAATACGAAGTAGAAGGTTTAGCTTCAAATACATGCGAAACAAATGATTTAGCTTCAAACACTTGGGATATGAGTGATATAGCCTCAAATGCAGACGAAAGAAACGAGTTAGCTTTAAATCCATGAGAAACACATGATTTAGCTGCAAATCAATGCGATGTAGAAGGTTTAGCTTCAAATCCATGCGAAACAAATGATTTAACATCAGATACATGCGTTATAATTAATATAGCTTCGAATGCAGGAGAAACAAACGAGTTAGCTTCAAATCCATGCAAAACACATGATTATGCTTCAAATGATTGCTATGTAGAAGGTTTAGCTTCAGATCCATGCGAAGCAAATGAATGAACTTCAAGTCAATTCGAAGTAGAAGGATTAGCTTCAAATCCATGCGAAACAAATGATTTAGCATCAGATACATGCGATCTAACTGATATAGCTTCAAATGAAGAAGAAACAAACGAGTTAGCTTCAAATCCACGCAAAAACACATGATTAAGCTTCAAATCAATGCTATGTAGAGGGTTTAGCTTCAAAACCATGAGACACAAATGATTTAGCTGCAGATACTTGCGATATGAGTGATACAGCTTCAAATGCAGGGGAAACAAACGAGTTAGTTTCAAATCCATGCGAAACACATGATTTAGCTTCAAATCAATGCTATGTAGAAGGTTTAGCTTCAAATCCTTGCGACACAAATGATTTAGCTTCTGATACTTGCGATATAAAAGATATAGCTTCAAATGCTGACGAAACAAACGAGTTAGCTTCAAATCCATGCGAAACACATGGTTCAGCTGCAAATCAATGCGATGTAGAAGGTTTACCTTCAAATCCATGCGACACACATGATTTAGCTTCATATTATTGCGATGTAGAAGGTTTAGCATCAAATCCATGCGAAACAAATGATTTAACATCAGATAGTTTCGATATAAGTGATATAGCTTCAAATGCAGACGAAACAAACGAGATAGTTTCAAATCCAAGCGAAACACATGATTTAGGTGCAAATCAATGCGATATAGAAAATTCAGCTTCAAATCCATGCGAAACTAACGATTTAACATCAGATAGTTTCGATATAAGTGATATAGCTTCAAATGCAGACGAAACAAACGAGTTTCTCCAAATCCATGCGAAACACATGATTTAGCTACAAATCAATACGAAGTAGAAGGTTTGGCTTCAAATACATGCGAAACAAATGATTTAGCATTAGATACTTGCGATATAAGTGAAATAGATTCAAATGCAGGGGAAACAAATGATTTAGCTTCAAACACTTGCGATATAAGAGATTTAGCTTAAAATGCAGACGAAACAAACGTGTTAGCTTCAATCCAAGCGAAGCGAATGATTTAGCTGCAAATCAATGCGATGTAGAAGGTTTAGCTTCAAATCCATGCGAAACAAATGATTTAACATCAGATAGTTTCGATACAATTGATATAGCTTCAAATGCAGACGAAACAAACGAGATAGCTTCAACTCCAAGATAAACACATGATTTAGCTTCAAATCAATGCGATGAAGAAGGTTTAGCTTCAAATCCACGTGACACAAATGATATAGCTTCAGATACTTGCGATATAGAAGGTTTAGCTTCAAATCCATGCGACACAAATGATATAGCTTCAGATACTTGCGAAACACATGATTTAGCTACAAATCAATACGAAGTAGAAGGTTTAGCTTCAAATACATGCGAAACAAATGATTTAGCTTCAAACACTTGGGATATGAGTGATATAGCCTCAAATGCAGACGAAACAAACGAGTTAGCTTTAAATCCATGAGAAACACATGATTTAGCTGCAAATCAATGCGATGTAGAAGGTTTAGCTTCAAATCCATGCGAAACAAATGATTTAACATCAGATACATGCGTTATAATTAATATAGCTTCGAATGCAGGAGAAACAAACGAGTTAGCTTCAAATCCATGCAAAACACATGATTATGCTTCAAATGATTGCTATGTAGAAGGTTTAGCTTCAGATCCATGCGAAGCAAATGAATGAACTTCAAGTCAATTCGAAGTAGAAGGATTAGCTTCAAATCCATGCGAAACAAATGATTTAGCATCAGATACATGCGATCTAACTGATATAGCTTCAAATGAAGAAGAAACAAACGAGTTAGCTTCAAATCCACGCAAAAACACATGATTAAGCTTCAAATCAATGCTATGTAGAGGGTTTAGCTTCAAAACCATGAGACACAAATGATTTAGCTGCAGATACTTGCGATATGAGTGATACAGCTTCAAATGCAGGGGAAACAAACGAGTTAGTTTCAAATCCATGCGAAACACATGATTTAGCTTCAAATCAATGCTATGTAGAAGGTTTAGCTTCAAATCCTTGCGACACAAATGATTTAGCTTCTGATACTTGCGATATAAAAGATATAGCTTCAAATGCTGACGAAACAAACGAGTTAGCTTCAAATCCATGCGAAACACATGGTTCAGCTGCAAATCAATGCGATGTAGAAGGTTTAGCTTCAAATCCATGCGACACACATGATTTAGCTTCATATTATTGCGATGTAGAAGGTTTAGCATCAAATCCATGCGAAACAAATGATTTAACATCAGATAGTTTCGATATAAGTGATATAGCTTCAAATGCAGACGAAACAAACGAGATAGTTTCAAATCCAAGCGAAACACATGATTTAGGTGCAAATCAATGCGATATAGAAAATTCAGCTTCAAATCCATGCGAAACTAATGATTTAACATTAGATAGTTTCGATATAAGTGATATAGCTTCAAATGCAGACGAAACAAACGAGTTTCTCCAAATCCATGCGAAACACATGATTTAGCTACAAATCAATACGAAGTAGAAGGTTTGGCTTCAAATACATGCGAAACAAATGATTTAGCATTAGATACTTGCGATATAAGTGAAATAGATTCAAATGCAGGGGAAACAAATGATTTAGCTTCAAACACTTGCGATATAAGAGATTTAGCTTAAAATGCAGACGAAACAAACGTGTTAGCTTCAATCCAAGCGAAGCGAATGATTTAGCTGCAAATCAATGCGATGTAGAAGGTTTAGCTTCAAATCCATGCGAAACAAATGATTTAACATCAGATAGTTTCGATACAATTGATATAGCTTCAAATGCAGACGAAACAAACGAGATAGCTTCAACTCCAAGATAAACACATGATTTAGCTTCAAATCAATGCGATGAAGAAGGTTTAGCTTCAAATCCACGTGACACAAATGATATAGCTTCAGATATTTGCGATATAGAAGGTTTAGCTTCAAATCCATGCGACACAAATGATATAGCTTCAGATACTTGCGAAACACATGATTTAGCTACAAATCAATACGAAGTAGAAGGTTTAGCTTCAAATACATGCGAAACAAATGATTTAGCTTCAAACACTTGGGATATGAGTGATATAGCCTCAAATGCAGACGAAACAAACGAGTTAGCTTTAAATCCATGAGAAACACATGATTTAGCTGCAAATCAATGCGATGTAGAAGGTTTAGCTTCAAATCCATGCGAAACAAATGATTTAACATCAGATACATGCGTTATAATTAATATAGCTTCGAATGCAGGAGAAACAAACGAGTTAGCTTCAAATCCATGCAAAACACATGATTATGCTTCAAATGATTGCTATGTAGAAGGTTTAGCTTCAGATCCATGCGAAGCAAATGAATGAACTTCAAGTCAATTCGAAGTAGAAGGATTAGCTTCAAATCCATGCGAAACAAATGATTTAGCATCAGATACATGCGATCTAACTGATATAGCTTCAAATGAAGAAGAAACAAACGAGTTAGCTTCAAATCCACGCAAAAACACATGATTAAGCTTCAAATCAATGCTATGTAGAGGGTTTAGCTTCAAAACCATGAGACACAAATGATTTAGCTGCAGATACTTGCGATATGAGTGATACAGCTTCAAATGCAGGGGAAACAAACGAGTTAGTTTCAAATCCATGCGAAACACATGATTTAGCTTCAAATCAATGCTATGTAGAAGGTTTAGCTTCAAATCCTTGCGACACAAATGATTTAGCTTCTGATACTTGCGATATAAAAGATAAGCTATAGCTTCAAATGCTGACGAAACAAACGAGTTAGCTTCAAATCCATGCGAAACACATGGTTCAGCTGCAAATCAATGCGATGTAGAAGGTTTAGCTTCAATCCATGCGACACACCATGATTTAGCTTCATATTATTGCGATGTAGAAGGTTTAGCATCAAATCCATGCGAAACAAATGATTTAACATCAGATAGTTTCGATATAAGTGATATAGCTTCAAATGCAGACGAAACAAACGAGATAGTTGCAAAATCCAAGCGAAACACATGATTTAGGTGCAAATCAATGCGATATAGAAAATTCAGCTTCAAATCCATGCGAAAACTAATCGATTTAACATCAGATAGTTTCGATATAAGTGATATAGCTTCAAATGCAGGACGAAACAAACGAGTTTCTCCAAATCCATGCGAAACACATGATTTAGCTACAAATCAATACGAAGTAGAAGGTTTGGCTTCAAATACATGCGAAACAAATGATTTAGCATTAGATACTTGCGATATAAGTGAAATAGATTCAAATGCAGGGGAAACAAATGATTTAGCTTCAAACACTTGCGATATAAGAGATTTAGCTTAAAATTGCAGACGAAACAAACGTGTTAGCTTCAATCCAAGCGAAGCGAATGATTTAGCTGCAAATCAATGCGATGTAGAAGGTTTAGCTTCAAATCCATTGCGAAACAAATGATTTAACATCAGATAGTTTCGATACAATTGATATAGCTTCAAATGCAGACGAAACAAACGAGATAGCTTCAACTCCAAGATAAACACATGATTTAGCTTCAAATCAATTGCGATGAAGAAGGTTTAGCTTCAAATCCACGTGACACAAATGATATAGCTTCAGATACTTGCGATATAGAAGGTTTAGCTTCAATTCCATGCGACACAAATGATATAGCTTTCAGATACTTGCGAAACACATGATTTAGCTACAAATCAATACGAAGTAGAAGGTTTAGCTTCAAATACATGCGAAACAAATGATTTAGCTTCAAACACTTGGGATATGAGTGATATAGCCTCAAATGCAGACGAAACAAACGAGTTAGCTTTAAATCCATGAGAAACACATGATTTAGCTGCAAATCAATGCGATGTAGAAGGTTTAGCTTCAAATCCATGCGAAACAAAATGATTTAACATCAGATACCATGCGTTATAATTAATATAGCTTCGAATGCAGGAGAAACAAACGAGTTAGCTTCAAATCCATGCAAAACACCATGATTATGCTTCAAATGATTGCTATGTAGAAGGTTTAGCTTCAGATCCCCATGCGCAGCAAATGAATGAACTTCAAGTCAATTCGAAGTAGAAGGATTAGCTTCAAATCCATGCGAAACAAATGATTTAGCATCAGATACATGCGATCTAACTGATATAGCTTCAAATGAAGAAGAAACAAACGAGTTAGCTTCAAAATCCACGCAAAAACACATGATTAAGCTTCAAATCAATGCTATGTAGAGGGTTTAGCTTCAAAACCATGAGACACAAATGATTTAGCTGCAGATACTTGCGATATGAGTGATACAGCTTCAAATGCAGGGGAAACAAACGAGTTAGTTTCAAATCCATGCGAAACACATGATTTAGCTTCAAATCAATGCTATGTAGAAGGTTTAGCTCTCAAATCCTTGCGACACAAATGATTTAGCTTCTTGATACTTGCGATATAAAAGATATAGCTTCAAATGCTGACGAAACAAACGAGTTAGCTTCAAATCCATGCGAAAACACATGGTTCAGCTGCAAATCAATGCGATGGTAGAAGGTTTAGCTTCAAATCCATGCGACACACATGATTTAGCTTCATATTATTGCGATGTAGAAGGGTTTAGCATCAAATCCATGCGAAACAAATGATTTAACATCAGATAGTTTCGATATAAGTGATATAGCTTCAAATGCAGACGAAACAAACGAGATAGTTTCAAATCCAAGCGAAACACATGATTTAGGTGCAAATCAATGCGATATAGAAAATTCAGCTTCAAATCCATGCGAAACTAATGATTTAACATCAGATAGTTTCGATATAAGTGATATAGCTTCAAATGCAGACGAAACAAACGAGTTTCTCCAAATCCATGCGAAACACATGATTTAGCTACAAATCAATACGAAGTAGAAGGTTTGGCTTCAAATACATGCGAAACAAATGATTTAGCATTAGATACTTGCGATATAAGTGAAATAGATTCAAATGCAAGGGAAACAAATGATTTAGCTTCAAACACTTGCGATATAAGAGATTTAGCTTAAAATGCAGACGAAACAAACGTGTTAGCTTCAATCCAAGCGAAGCGAATGATTTAGCTGCAAATCAATGCGATGTAGAAGGTTTAGCTTCAAATCCATGCGAACAAATGATTTAACATCAGATAGTTTCGATACACTTGATATAGCTTCAAATGCAGACGAAACAAACGAGATAGCTTCAACTCCAGATAAACACATGATTTAGCTTCAAATCAATGCGATGAAGAAGGTTAGCTTCAAATCCACGTGACACAAATGATATAGCTTCAGATACTTGCGATATAGAAGGTTTAGCTTCAAATCCATGCGACACAAATGATATAGCTTCAGATACTTGCGAAAACACATGATTTAGCTACAAATCAATACGAAGTAGAAGGTTTAGCTTCAAATACATGCGAAACAAATGATTTAGCTTCAAACACTTGGGATATGAGTGATATAGCCTCAAATGCAGACGAAACAAACGAGTTAGCTTTAAATCCATGAGAAACACATGATTTAGCTGCAAATCAATGCGATGTAGAAGGTTTAGCTTCAAATCCATGCGAAACAAATGATTTAACATCAGATACATGCGTTATATAATTTAATATAGCTTCGACATGCAGGAGAAACAAACGAGTTAGCTTCAAATCCATGCAAAACACATGATTATGCTTCAAATGATTGCTATGTAGAAGGTTTAGCTTCAGATCCATGCGAAGCAAATGAATGAACTTCAAGTCAATTCGAAGTAGAAGGATTAGCTTCAAATCCATGCGAAACAAATTGATTTAGCATCAGATACATGCGATCTAACTGATATAGCTTCAAATGAAGAAGAACAAACGAGTTAGCTTCAAATCCACGCAAAAACACATGATTAAGCTTCAAATCAATGCTATGTAGAGGGTTTAGCTTCAAAACCATGAGACACAAATGATTTAGCTGCAGATACTTGCGATATGAGTGATACAGCTTCAAATGCAGGGGAAACAAACGAGTTAGTTTCAAATCCAATGCGAAACACATGATTTAGCTTCAAATCAATGCTATGTAGAAGGTTTAGCTTCAAATCCTTGCGACACAAATGATTTAGCTTCTGATACTTGCGATATAAAAGATATAGCTTCAAATGCTGACGAAACAAACGAGTTAGCTTCAAAATCCATGCGAAACACATGGTTCAGCTGCAAATCAATGCGAATGTAGAAGGTTTAGCTTCAAATCCATGGCGACACACATGATTTAGCTTCATATTATTGCGATGTAGAAGGGTTTAGCATCAAATCCATGCGAAACAAATGATTTAACATCAGATAGTTTCGATATAAGTGATATAGCTTCAAATGCAGACGAAACAAACGAGATAGTTTCAAATCCAAGCGAAACACATGATTTAGGTGCAAATCAATGCGATGTAGAAGGTTTAGCTTCAAATCCACGCGAAACACATGATTTAGCTTCAAATCAATGCGATGTAGAAGGGTTTCGCATAAAATTAATGCGATGTAGAAGGCTTTAGCTTCAAAGCCATGCGATGTAGAAGGTTTAGCTTCAAATCCATGCGACACAAATGATATAGCTTCAAGATACTTGTGATATAAGAGATATAGTTTCAAATGCAGACGAAACAAACGAGTTTCTTCAAATCCATGCGAACCAAATGATTTAACATCAGATAGTTGCGATATAAGTGATATAGCTTCAAATTCAGACGAATCAAACGAGATAGTTTCAAATCCATGCGAAAAAAATGATTTACTTTCAAACGCTTGCGATATATGTGAAATAGCTTCAAATGCAGACAAAACAAACGAGTTAG